>NC_054375.1:10820379-10874472 GCF_017654675.1 Xenopus laevis
TAACAGAGAGATCCCATAAAACTATGGCAGCATAGGTATTCCCTGTATTTCGATAGCAAGAATCTTATTAGCCAGCGACATTAGGATCACTTAAGATTTTGCTTTCATAGTCTGTACAGAGAGATCCCATAAAACTATGGCTAGCATAGGTATTCCCTGTATAAGCACAAATTAAAGCAGGAACAGTCCTAAGTTTGCTCATAGTCTGTACAGAGAGATCCCATAAAAACTATGGCAGCATCAATATTCCCAGTACTAAGTGCACAAATTCAGCAGGACAGTCCGCCTACGTTTGCTCATAGTCTGTCAGAGAGATCCCATAAAAACTATGGCAGCAACAAAATATTGCCCACTACTAAGCAGCAATTAAGTAGGAAAGTCCCCTACGTTTTGCTCATAGTCTGTACAGAGAGATCCCATAAAACTAGTGGCAGCCATCAAAATATTCCCAGTACTAAGCACAATTAAGCGGGAACAGTCCCCTACGTTTGCTCATAGTCTGTACAAAGAGATCCCATAAAACTATGGCAGCATAGGTATTCCTGTACTACTAAGCAGCAATTCAGCAGGAACAGTCCCCCTAAGTTTGCTCTACTAACTTGTACAGAGATGCCAATAAAACTATAGCAGCATAGGTATTCCCTGTACTAAGCACAATTCAGAGCAGGAACAGTCCCTAAGTTTGGCACATAGTCTGTAGCTAGAGAGATCCCATAAAACGATGGCAGCTAGGTAGTTCCCCTAATACTTAAGCACAATTCCAGGTCCAGGAAGCAGTCCTAAGTTTGCTGCATAGTCTGCACAGAGAGATCCCATAAAACTATGGCAAGCAATAGGTATTCCCTGTACTAGAGCACAATTCAGCAGGAAAGCCACCTAAGTTTGCTCATAGTCCTGCACAGAGAGATTCCCATAAAATAAAGGGGGGGGGGGGGGGGGTGGCAGCAAAATAGTATTCCCTGCGTACTAAGCACCAATTCAGCATGGAACAGTCCCTAAGTTTCCTTTATAAGTCCTTTACAGAGAGATCCCATAAAACTAGTGTGGCAGCATAGGTAATTCCCTGTACTAAGCACAATTCAGCAGAAACAGTCGCCGCCTACGTTTGCTCATAGTCTGTACAGAGAGATCCCATAAAATACTATGGCAGCTATAGGTAATTACCTGTACTAAGCACAATTCAGCAAGGAACAGTTTCTTGAAAGTTTGCTCATAAGTCTGTATAGAGAGAATCCCATAAATACTATGGCAGCAATAGGTATTCCTGTACTGAGCACAAATTCAGCAGGAACAAGTTTTCTTAAATGTTTGCTTCATAGTCTGTATAGAGCGATCCCATAAAACTTATGGCAGCATAGGTATTCCTAGCACTAAGCACAATTCACAGGAACAGCCCCTAAATTTGCTCATAGTCTGTACAGAGAGATCCCATAAACTATGGCAGCATAGGTATTCCTGTACTAAAGCACAATTCAGCAGGAACAGCCCTAAGTTTCCTTATAGTCTGTACAGAGAGATCCATAACTAATGGCAGCATAGTATTCCCCTGTACTAAGCACAATTCAGCAGGAACAGTCCCCTACGTTTGCCTCATAGTCTGTACAGAGAGATCCCATAAAACTATGGCAGCATAGGTATCCCCTGTTACTAAGCACAATTCAGCAGGAACAGTCCCCTATGTTTGCTCATAGTCTGTTACAGAGAGATCCCATAAAACTATGGCAGCATAGGTATTCCTGAACTAAGCACCAATTCAGCAGGAACGCCCCTGGAGTTTAAGGGACCCCTTAGGAGTTAGTGGCTTGATAAGTGATTGCAGTGTTAACATTGCACATAAAAGCTCCTTGTAATACACATATTTCCCTACTATGGAGTGACAGCCCCCTATAATTCTTTTTCTTTTAAACCACTTTCCCAAGCCAGCCATAGACACTGGTGATAGTAGATTGTACAATCTATGGCAGCAGAAAGTTGTTCAGAAGCAGCTCAGAGGGGTCCAAACTCTGACATCACAATCCAGTTCCCCCTCCCCATTGTTTGGAGAGAAAATAATCCCACAAGGCACAAGCCGTGAATGACACTTCAGGAGGGACCCGGGCGGCACAGCTTGGGGGGGCGGGCTCTGCTCCTTGGAGACAATGTTTTACCCCAGCTGGGGTGTAAAGTTATTTACAAAGCAAGAAATCTCCACCGGGGAGGTATAATCAGTTAAAAGCACCTCGAATATAAAGTCATATGGGACACTACAGGTTAATCCCATTATTTACAATAGGGAGAGAAAACACTGCCCCATGCAGGGGGGTGGGAGCCTCATATACAAGTATAATAAAGTTTATTGTAGAAAGAATAATATTCCTAGACAGAGGTACAAAATCTTCATTATAAAACATCCATGTACAAACATGAGCGTCACAAATCTCACACGGAGATTAGACGGTTAAAAGATTCAGGGGGGTCTCATACACCCCCAAAGAAATCTCCGATACTTCCAGTATCCAGAAGTATTAATAGCTGCCTGAATATAATGTATATATACACACTGAGTCCAATCCTATGAGGAGGATTTGGGTTCACAGGATAAAGGGGAAGTATAAATAATAGCTTAATAAATGCTAACAAGCCCCCCCCCTTTATTTAGAGGCACCCTCTGCATATTGAGGCACAACGTGGTGTGTACAGTAAACCCATGCATTTAATATTACACATATTACAGTCTGCCCCATGGATCCACTTCTTTAAAGGGCCAGTGCTGCTTTACATTAACCAGAAGTATGTTATAGAAAGTCCTCTTCTTAGCAACCTTTTAATTTGTCTTCTGCTTCTTATCAGAGTCCCAACGGGGGTCACCGACCCCAGCAGCTTTGGTGAGGCTAAATGGTCATTGTCCCTATTCACCTTCCAGCCACTCATTAAAACCGATGGGCGGTTGTTAAGGGTAAGCAATACCCTAGCAACCAGAATAGCTGCTGCAACGTCAAACTGTAGTCACTGCACAAAAATAATCAAAAAAACCCTAAATTAAAATATAGGAAGACCAATTGCAATTTGCGTCTGAGTAGTACTCTTTACATCATGTAAAACTGATAAGGGGGCAATTCTAAGCACGTTTGTAATTTACATTCATTATTTTATTTAATCCAGGATATTAAGGGGATACATGTACTGTGAATATGAATGAATTTTGTTACACAGCGCCACCCTGCTGGTCATTTCCCCACCAGTCCTGACCAGCAAGTAGTCAAGGAAACTGACCAGCAGTGGCGCTGTTGGAACAAAATTCATTCATATTAACAGCACACGTATCCCTTAATATCTTGGAATAAAAACAAAATAAATAATGAATGTAAATTTGAAACGTGCTTAGAATAGCCCCTTAATCAGTTTTACAATCACTTATTTTAAAGGTTTACTTATCCTTTAAACACATTATCAAGCTTAAAATCTAGAGCTCTCTTCTGCCCCCTGCTGGAGGCTGGGTTACTGCATAGTTGGGATGAAGGAATTGGGGCACAAAGAAAATCTCATATTTACATGTTCAAAAAAATGTTCAAAGATATTCTCCCTTCCACAGAAATGCATAGACGTCATTAGCAAATAGAAATAGCGCATTCACATCAGTATTTCTTTATGCAAAAAAAAAAAAAAAAAAAATGCTGACCTTTTCCAGTAGGCGGGGTGTAGGAAAGAGAAGCCGGAGTCGGTGCTGGATGCAGAGTTCAGTGTCGGTGTCAGTATGGGAGTGATTGCTGCAGGACGAGGAATGCTCTGGGGAGGTGCTCGATGCTCCACAGTCTGCGGGATACACAGACAAACACTAAATCATTTGCAACTTAACACAATTAGAAGTCCTGTTGGCTGATAGTGGGGGACTGGCTCTTAAGGTCCCATAGACGCAAAGATTTTCTTGCCGAACAACCGATTTGGCGAAGTCCGACCAATCCTTCGAAATTATCGTGAAATTAGTGGGATTCCAACGATCGTATATCTTGCGATTTTTCATCCGATATCTGTCAGAAAATTGATCGGCCAGGTAAAAAAATCTTGATGGGTCCCAGTACAATGTATCTATGTCTGCAGGGCCAAGCAGGCAGCTCCCCTCAGTTTTCGCCCGAAACGGTATTTTTAGTTGATGGACAGATCGTACATTTAAACAATTGTTTCGAAATATTAGTGGTCTCACGATAACGATTGGATCTTTTAAAAATCTTTACATCTATGGGCAGCTTTACTTACATAGACTTGAGATACTGCTCTTCAGCTCCGCCACCTGCTTGCTTTGATGCCTTCGCGAGGCAAAGGGTCGGATCTTTTTGGGACATATCCTCATTGCTTTCAGGTTGGGCCCTCCTCGGGCATCTGTGAATACAGTGAGAATCAGGGGCTGCTCCATAATATTATGTTCTGGGCACACAATATGCTATACCCTCATACTGTACTGTCTAAGGGAATCAATATGGCACCTCCTCCTCCCATATGTATAAATACAAATATACAGAGAAGGAATGTTCTGGGCACACAATAAGCTATACCCTCATACTGTACTGTCTAAGGGAATCAATATGGCACCTCCCTCCTTCCATATGTATAAATACAAATATACAGAGAAGGAATGTTCTTGTCCTGTATAAACTCTTTGGACTCTTTCAAAACTTTATCATAAGCACCAGCGCCACCTAGAGGCTGTTTCCGTCCTGATGTTAAGTCTACAGGTCAGATGATATAGTTGTTTTGGATGTTATTGCCTAATCCAAAGGCTCTACCCAAGGCAGGATAAGAGGGACCTGTAAACTTAGTAGTATGGGGCCCTATGATTACCAATTCTTATCCTGCCAGTCCTTTAATAAATATAGTTCAGTAGTCAGCCCCATCACAGATTCCTAAACTATTGGGACCTGACAGGGGGCAGGACTTCCCAGTACCCCAATAGTCTGACCCTGGCTCAGCCAATCAACTGCCAGACTGTGACCCAATACAACGACTGACAGCAAAGAATAAAACGTTTTCAGAAGCTGCAAAGCCTCCTATTCCCTAAAATTGCCTCAATTCAAACAGTTTCAGGCTTTAAAATGCACTTTTCAAACAACATAAAACTTACTCTTGAACTGCGAGTTGATCAGTAACTTTAGCCATGACGGAAACAGCGGGGGAACGAGGCTTCCAACTGCCCATTGAGTTTGGCGTCACTGCGATCCATGGAGTTTAATAGCAAATCTGACTCAGACTACTTGATCCTTGGCAACTGGGTCAGGAGCGTCATCAAGGTTATACATTGGCAGGGAGCAATCTTCTTTCATTCTGCAAAAAAAAATAATAATAAAGTTTTGGTTAACTTCCCCTTTAAACGTCATATAGCTAATAAAGGAAAGAGGAGAGTAGCAGGGTTCTGTTTGCCCTTGCAGAACGTAAGAGACAGCGACCAATGATGCAGATGATTGGATTCCAGATATGAGGAGTACCGGGATCATTAAAACAAACCCCCCCCCCTCCGAAAACTGCCGTTTCCATGGAAGAGCAACACAACTACTTATCGGAAGGAAAGTGCCTCTTATCTGGGCCGATATCAAGTGTTTGTGTTTGAGGGGGGAGGACAAACACTGCAATTAACACGTTTCCCCCCATACAGGGCTGATGGTTTGGGCTTTATACAGAGACTTTATTTACTTCATTACAGTGTCCGACCCTCCGAAGGTTGGAAACTTTACCCAGACAGAAACCCCTGGGCTACTAAATTATTGGGGGCCTTATTATTATTATACAAGAAGAGAATGGTGCTCCAATTAAAAAAAAAACAAAAAACGACCCACTGATAAACAAACCCCTGATCCACCTTAACTCTGCCCACCCTGCTGAAACTTTTAACTGCCAATCCCACTTCTCGGGCCCCTGCTTTTAGTATCCTGTAAACTCCCCTTGATGGTGGTCCTGCCCACGAGCCCACCAATCTGGTGAGGGAATTTGGAATTTTTCACCTAGAACAGCTTCGGGGGTATTGTGGGAGCCTGATGAAGGACTCTAGAAAGAGTAGATGGCAGCTGGAATAACTAAGATCCCAGGCAAGTGCCATATGTTAACCGACCAATCAGGACTGTGAGGGCCCTGGACCTAAGTATATGGTTACGGGTGAGGGAATGGAATGAAGTGTCCCCTCCTTTCTCATTTTATTAAATCAATTACAAGGTCCCGACTAGGACTCCCCGGCTGAATTCAGTTAAGTCAAATAAATGGAGATATAATAAGTATTTCCTTATGCGCTGACATTCGGTCTGTGCAACTGTCAGCTGCTCTCAGTGTCACCTGGAAATCAGAGCGCGTCACAAAGAGCGATGAGACTACAGATAAGTGACAGATAGCGGGAGCAGTGTACGCTAATTAATGGCGTCCCTCGAGACGAATGTACGAATGTCGAAGAACTTGCAGAGTTTCTCAGGAATGTTAAAGGGGTGGTTCACTTTTGAGTTAACTTTTAGTATGTTATAGAATGGCCAGTTCTAAGAAACATTTTAATTGGTCTTCATTTTTTATATTTTTCTAATTATTTGTCTTTTTCTTCTGACTCTTCCAAATTGGGGTCACTGACCCCATCTAAAAAACAAATGCTCTGTAAAGCTACACATTTATTGTTATTGCTACTCTTTTAGTCTCCTATTCATATTCTAGTCTCTTTTTTGGTTGCTAGGGTAATTTGGCCCCTAGCAACAAGATGGCTGAAATTGCAAACTAGAGAGCTGTTGAATAAAAAGCTAAATAACTCAAAAAAACACAAATAATAACAAAATGACAACTAAGGGATTTAGCAGCTCTACAGTTTGCAATTTCAGCAATCTGGTTGCTAGGGTCCACATTACCCTATCAACCATGCATTGAGTTGCATTAACTTTTAGTATGATGTAGAGAGTGACATTCTTAGTTTTCATTTTTTATTATTTGTGTTTTTTGAGTTATTTAGCTTTTTATTCAGTTTGCAATTTTAGCAATCTGGTTTCTATGGTCCGAATTCCCCTAGCAACCATGCACTGATTTGAATAAGAGACTGAAATATGAATAGGAGAGGCCTGAATAGAAAGACAAAAAATAAAAAGTAGCAATAACAATACATTTGTAGCCTTACTGTGCATTTGTTTTTAGACAGGGTCAGTGACCCCCCCCCATTTGAAAGAAAAAGGCAAACAACTAAAAAACTATAAGAGATAAATAATGAGGATCAATTGAAACGTTTCTTAGTATTGACCACTTATATTAGCCTTAAAGTTAACTTACAGGGCAACCACCCATTTAAGATTAAAATCAGGACTTATGAAGGAAGTCGGAGCACAGGAAGGACTTTGCTCTTCTGGCCTGTGCCCTGTATAAACAGACCCCTCCCTGTAAGCAGATGTCCATCATGTGGGGGGATTATATATTCACTGGAAATCGAATGATCCCCAATAGAAGGAAATTAAGAAATAACAAATGTTTTTGTGATTAAACTATAGGCAAAAAGTATGTTCAGCTCCAGCCCTATTCATTGCACTCACACCCCTTTATCAGTATCAGTTTTTCTTGCGTTTAAAGGAGAAGGAAAGGTTAAAATTAAGTAAGCTTTATCAGAAAGGTCTATATAAATACACCATTAATCCCTCAAATTAATACTGCTCTGAGTCCTCTGTCAAAAGAAATACCACATTTCTTTCCTTCTATTGTGTACTCATGGGCTTCTGTATCAGACTTCCTGTTTTCAGCTTAAACCTCCAGGGCTAGGGCTTGAGCATGCTCAGTTTGCTCCTCCCTTCCTCCTCCCCTTCCTGCTGTAATCTGAGCCCAGAGGTATGAGTGAGCAGGGAGACACTCAGGCAGGAAGTGATGTCACAGCAAGCTAATATGGCAGCTGCTGGAATAAATATCGTAATGTAGCTTGCACTATTGCAGCTAATCTATTGGCAATAAACTGCGTAGCTTTCTTTCTCCTTTAAAAAGGCACAAGTGATTTTGGACTCCTGTATCTGTTATTGTAAGTCGGAATTCTCAGCAGGGGGCCCTAAAGACGACATTAATCATCAAAATGAGGGATTGGAATAAAGCTAATTACACCACTATGAGCATTTATCCTATTACCCTGACAGGGGGCAACACCAAAGCACTAATCAGCACAAAATGAGCTTTTTCTTCTTTTTTTTTTATAAAAAAAAAAACCCTATTTTTCAGTAAATAGCTTTTTCTTTGTAAATCCCGGAAACAAGGGGGCTTACGATCGGAAGGAAAAAAAATTGGACTTTTGCCTGTGTGTTTGAAAATAGACTGCGGGGATAAAGGGGATTAGTCTCTGGAGCTGTCATAAATAGGGGATTTATATATGTATATATATGTCATAAATAGGGGATAAGTGAATCTTGAGATTGATGCTCATCTGCGGAGTTAACCCTTAAGTGGGAGGCGATCAGTTACACGGAGGGAGGGACAAGGGTTTTATCAATGGCAGTCTCAGATATTTATTGGACAAAAAGTGACAATAATTGCTGGTTCCGGTGCACTTTTGCACCCATTGCTATAACTAGTGATCAGAAATAAGTTCCACTGAATTAGATATAGGAATGGGACCTGTTATCCAGAATGCTCGGGACCTGGGGTTTTCCTGATAACGGACCTTTCTGTAGTTTGGATCTTCATACCTTAAGAACATTAAATTAAGACAATTGGCTTCCAATAAGAATTAATTATCTTTGTTGGGATCAAGTACAACCAATTGTTTTATTATTACACAGAAAAAGGAAATACAATAAAACCACAACATTTAAATGCTTTTTTTCTACTAGAAAATCATGTAAACATTAAATAAACCCAATAGGCTGGTTTTGCTTCCAATAAGGATTAATTATATCTTAGTTGGGATCAAGTACAGTTATGGGACCTGTTATCCAGAATGCTGTGGACCTGGGGTTTCCGGATAATGGATCTTTCTGTTATTTGGATCTTTATCCCTTAGGTCTACTAGAAAATTATTTAAACATCAAATAAACCCAATAGGTTGGTTTTGCTTCCAATAAGGATTAATTATATCTTAGTTGGGATCAAGTACAAGCGACTGTTTAATTATTACACAGAAAAAGTAAATCCAATAAAACCAATAAAAAAATTAAATGCGTTTTTTTCCCGCCTAGTGAAATCAGAAATCCCAGTTTGAATATTTCAGCTTGGTCGAAGGTTTTACGGACAGAAACAAGAGAACAAAATGGTTAAAAATGCATCAAAAATCACCAAAATTGCACTATTATCCCCAAAATAATATACAAAAGGTATTGCGCAGCGAATACGCTTTTCACGATGGCGATAAAATATCTTTCTATGCAAAAAAAAAACAAAAAACAGACAATGCGATAAGTACAAAAAACAAGAAAAACAAATAGTGTAAGTGCGCATACGTGTACAACCGGCAGAATTGCGTGTTATGTGCGTGTGCAGGTGTGTAAATAAATAAGTGTGTATTAATTATTAATTAATTATGAGTAACAAGTGGGTGTGGCTGTATAAAACTGGACAGCTTCAGGACAAAAATGAAAATAATTCAAAAAGTGCTGAAAATATTTTTATACCAATGTCACTTGTTCTTCTCTGGCTGAGACCCCGAAAAAGAATCTTCTCCTGCACCCGAAAATCCCTTCTGTGTCCTCCAATATCTTCTCTTGTCCCCAATATTCCCATCTGCAACTTTACAGCCCCCTCCCCCTCACCTGCTCCACGTGCAGCTCCTGCTCTTCGGCGATGGGCGGGGCTTACTGATATCAACCAACCAGCGCCAAAGTGAGGCTTGGAACACAATGTGGGAATTCCAGCGTTGCTAGGCAGCAGTGTACAGAACAGTTGCCCTGGAATCTTCAGCTGGCCGGTAGTCCAGAGAGGAGGAGGAACAGATAGGGAAGGCTCTGGGGAAAGGCAGAGAGAGACAGGGAATGAGAGGGATGTTTCTTATGGTATATTAGTTTATAGTCTGGCCACTTTTTATTTTATAGGGACTTTCACCCCCTGTTGGACAGTGAGAATGTAAAGGATTTATTATACATTTCTTTTATTTATTAATGTCCTGCCAAAGACTGAGCATTCTGGGAGTTGTAGTTCTGGAGTTGTAGTTCATTAACAACTTAAAGTGCAATGTCCTTTTGACCCTCCCCTCAAGCTTCCCTCAATGCCTGCACCACTGTAGTACTAACTCCAACCCTACTCACATCTTCTCTCATTCCCAGAGACTATTATCCACTGTTACTATAGACACCATCTCTCCCTACTATACCTGCTATCCCACAGTCACACTCCCTTCCCAGAGACTATTATCCACTGTTACTATAGACACCATCTCTCCCTACTATACCTGCTATACCACAGCCACACTCCCTTCCCAGAGACTATTATCCACTGTTACTATAGGCACCATCTCTCCCTACTATACCTGCTATCCCACAATCACACTCCCTTCCCAGAGACTATTATCCACTGTTACTATAGACACCATCTCTCCCTACTATACCTGCTATCCTACAGTCACACTCCCTTCCCAGAGACTATTATCCACTGTTACTATAGGCACCATCTCTCCCTACTATACCTGCTATCCCACAGTCACACTCCCTTCCCAGAGACTATTATCCCACTATTACTATAGACACCATCTCTCCCTACTATACTTACTATCCCACAGTCACACTCCCTTCCCAGAGACTATTATCTACTGTTACTATAGACACCATCTCTCCCTACTATACCTGCTATCCCACAGTCACACTCCCTTCCCAGAGACTATTATCCCACTGTTACTATAGGCACCAATTTGGAGTAACTTGGGGGCCCGTAGGTAGATGCTAACAAAGTTTATATCAAAAAATGATATAAGTCCCAAAGCTTCTTCAAGTAAAAAGTATTAATTTATTGTAGTACACATTTAAAAGAAATATAACTGGTACATACTACCCCCCATATCCCACCTTACGCGTTTCGCACCCTCCGGCGCTTAGTCATAGGTGTATCTATCAGTAAGGGGTCAGTTACAGAATTTAAACCCAAGTGGTCCCACCCCTTTTATGTTTAAAACCAATCATGGGTCACAGGCAATTATCCCTGCTTTATACTCATTAACCCATAATACTTCTTGAAGGGTGTATGTACCATTTCAGTAATATAACAGTTTAAAGTTACACATTGTGTTCAAATCTTTCTTTAACCGCACAGTTCATCCAATTAGTTATTGCACAATGTTATTTTTAACAGTAATTAAATTTCTCCACATCGATTAGTTAATCTCTAGCCTTGCACAAATTCCATTCTTGTCAGCCTTATATCATATGTATATATTGTCTCCATTATAGCTATTTTCATTATGAGTATTATAAAACAAGTGTATTCCTTTTCTTTATACATATTTAGGTATAACATGTCACATCAAATTCATGATTCAATCCCAATGGCAATCGTGACGTGATTTGATGAATCATGAATTTGATGCAAGGCTAGAGATTAACTAATCGATGTGGAGAAATTTAATTACTGTTAAAAATAACATTGTGCAATAACTAATTGGATGAACTGTGCGGTTAAAGAAAGATTTGAACACAATGTGTAACTTTAAACTGTTATATTACTGAAATGGTACATACACCCTTCAAGAAGTATTATGGGTTAATGAGTATAAAGCAGGGATAATTGCCTGTGACCCATGATTGGTTTTAAACATAAAAGGGGTGGGACCACTTGGGTTTAAATTCTGTAACTGACCCCTTACTGATAGATACACCTATGACTAAGCGCCGGAGGGTGCGAAACGCGTAAGGTGGGATATGGGGGGTAGTATGTACCAGTTATATTTCTTTTAAATGTGTACTACAATAAATTAATACTTTTTACTTGAAGAAGCTTTGGGACTTATATCATTTTTTGATATAAACTTTGTTATAATTGATAGCCCTCTTGAACTGGGGCGAGTCCCGTAGGCTTGGCTGGATAATTATATGGACTCCCGATCTTGTATAGAATCATGTAGGTAGATGCTCACATGAGCAAAGTGGCCTGTTATCCTTGGAGAATGAGAGACCCCGGAACACTGTGACAGACCTACATCTCACCGACCCACAACTCACCGACCCAGCACACAACGATCTTTCACTCCACTCATGGGGGAAATATTCTCTAAAAAGTTTAAAAAAAAGGGTCTGTTTCAACCTTTCTTAAAACTCCTTTTTTCATAAAGTCCTCCCTGGCGTAATGTCTAGACTTGTAAGGGTTTTTAGTTTATCAACATTCACTGAAAAACAGAACTTTCCTCATTTTTCCTTCTAAAAGTTAAAAACTCACGGCTTTTTAATTCTTCCTTAACTTGATGTCCATGTATTCACAACCTCTGTACTAATAAACTGAACCCTCTCTCTCCCTCCCTTTCACTCTAAAGCTGGCCATAGACGCACAGATCCTATCTGTACGAATCAAGGATTCATACGATTTTCGGATCGTGTGTGGAGAGTGCCGACATCTTTCGTCCGGCGGAGATCGGTCGTTTGGTCGATCGGACAGGTTTGATTTTGACCCGCCGGAGTCCATATGACCGAACGTTCAGATTACCCCCGATATAGTCATACTCGTTAATGTCATATCAGGGAAAGATCCGCTCATTTGGAGATGTCGCCAAACGAGCGGATCTTTGCGTCTATGGCCACCTTAACTCACTCTCTTGTATTTTCAATTTCTCTAGGCCAACAAATGGAAGAGATGAGAGCCAGTGAGTGTGTATATATATTTATAAGAATGAAATAGTGAGCGAGTGCCTCTGTGAGTGACGTGTATGTATATTATTTTATGCTGCTCTCTTTAGGTAAGAGAAAATATTTCTATTTACAGAGTGGAGTTTCTTAGGGTGTATCATAGCTGTGCCGTTTATCTAGAGTCAAAAAGCTCACCCAACGCTCAAACGAAACAAACAAGAAACACTGTGAATTCCCTCTAGTGAAGGATTTCAAATGTACATTCCCCTTGTGTTTATATCGGATGAGACGGATGATTTCTACATAACACTGAATAATCGAATCAACTCTGAATAAAACAAAGTGTTCTGCGAAATATTTTTGGTTTCAATTGTTTCTTTTTAAAAACAAATGAAATGTTTCAAACAGGCAACGATGTAAAACTATTTGTAAAACTACCAATGCCCATAAAATCCAAAAGTAAATGCACATTAGCTAAACACATAGAATTCAAGAATATTTATCTGTTTTAAATCCCTGCGACCGGTAAAGGCCATCAAGCCTGAATTCCTTGGGTCGCAATTTAATTAGTTAGTAAAAGAATTCGTAGCGTGCGGTTAAAATCCCCCGAAACCAGTAGTATAAACACGGTTGCATCCAAAGCAATCCTGCTACATATATTACTAATAATACTAAATATAACATTGTATTATTACTTTTCTGTTATTATTAATGTCATTGCTATAGAATAAGGGGTCAGGGTTGTTCAGCCAGAGGCCAGACAGTCAGGGGATGCTGGGAGTCAGTGGGTGATGGGAGTAGTTATATAGAGGTGTCTAGTCTATTCCTCCATTAGTAATAACACACAGCGCTGACTCTAATATAAACTTAGGCCTTCACCTTAAGGTGGGGGGGGAGATCTGTCAGTGAAAGTGGTGCTTAGAATTGAGTCTGCGACTGTAGACTAAATAGGCAGATAAGTCCCTTTGCTCTGTTGGGTGTGATGTTTAGGAATAGGCTCTGAAAAGGAAAAGGCAAATAAAGAGCAATATTCTGACCCCTCAATCCTTGTTGCTGCAGCCCTCATTGGCCTCTCAACTCCTACCTTTTCTCACAACTGAAATTTCGTTATTTGCTGCAAGGACAAAAAATATTTTTAATATTAAGACGTAATGGAGAAAATGATATGCTTGTTCATTGGAATGTCTAAAAAAAAAAATCAGTGAATAGTTTGACAAGAGGGAGCAAGATGACTTGGGTGCTGGGTAACTGGCACCAGCCTCTATTCCTTGGGTGTATGGGATATAAATCTGCAGCTTATTCTCTCTTCCCCTCCTGGCCCCTGTTTCCCTTCACACAGAAGAGAGTGTCGAATAAAAGGGCAACTTACAGTGGTTAAACAGACTCCAGGCTCTAGGAACGTCCCCTTATCTCTTTGTTAAAAGTGTATCCAAGAGCGGGGGAGCAGCATTTGCTGGTGGGTGCAGCTGGGTTCCCCGACTTGCAGTTTTCAGTGAAGATGATCCACTGTTTCAGGCCGTGTGTGTCCTGGGTAGGGAGCTGTGGGCAGAGGGAAGTGGCCAATGCTGTGAGTAGATTTAGGCACAAGGATCAGCCTTCCTTTCCACAGTGCCTGTTGCATCCAGGGTTGCCACCTGGCCGGTATTTTACTGGCCTGGCTGGAAGGGGCGATCCTACCCAATTTGCCACCCAAGACGGCCTTTGTTTTTGCCGCCCCCGCCTCCCCACAGCACTCGCCTTCAGCGCCAGACGGGGGTCGGCGGGGGGTCCACGTTGCTAGTGCAGAGAGCGCAATTGCTCTCTCTGCACTAGAAGAGCCGAATTTCCTATCTATCTATCTAGAGATAGAGAGATAGATATATAGATAGATAGATAGCTAGATAGATAGAGATAGATAAATAATAAATAGATAGATAGATAGATAATAGATAGATAGATATATAGATAGATAGTGTAACGGTCGGCACCCAACACCAGAACAAACACCAAGCACCCTGGTCTCGGCTCGTGCTTCACCAGTAGTGTGACCCCCGTTGGCCTCGGGAGGAGCCTCAGCTAATTGGATGCCACCAGGACTTAAGGAGAGGTGCAAGACTAGAGGTTCTGGATAGACAGAGGGGCACGACTGTTAGAAAGAGTCTTTAGGCCGAGGGTCACGGTACAAAACAGGAAACAGAATTGTAGTCAGTACAGGCAGGGTCAAGGCAGGCAGAAGTCAATCGTAATCAGGCAGGCAAAGGTCAAAACCGGGTAATCAGTCAGACAGAAGGGTTCGGCAGAAGGATAGTCGATATTCAGGGAAGGGTCAGATATAGAAGTCAGGATAATCGTATAGCCAGGCAGGGGTCAAAACCAGAATCAGAATCAAAACAGCTCACAAAGCACCAGGAACAAGATCCTATCATGGGCAGTTTGCTCAATACTGAATTCCCCTTTTATACCCTGGTGTTTTCGCACCATCGAATCCTTTTGTGCGTCAGCGTCATCACGCCAGCGCGTCCAAGTCAATAAAGGAAACGAGACGCGGGTGCGCGCCCTAAGAAGCAGCAATGGCGGAGGACGAAGAACCAGATAGATAGAGAGAGATAGATACAGTGTCGGACTGGCCCACCGGGAAAAATCCAGATGGGCCCCAGTCCTTGTGGGCCCCTACGATCACATTCCCATCCCAGAGCGGTTTTGCAATGGGCCCCGCAGCGCTGCCACTATCACCTGGGCTCCTGGGCTGGATACTGAACTGCCTGACAAAGCTGCTGCCAGTAGCCTGACTGTGCTTTGCTCTGTGCAGGGTGGTTGTGCCATTCGCTGCACTGCTGCGCAACTTTCAGTGTGTGAGTGCGATGCTCCTGATGATGATGTTATTGACCTGGCTGGTGTCCAAAGCTTCCTCATGGGGGAAGAGAGAGTTGGGCATGTAACGCGTCAGAGAGGCAGAGCCTGAGGTACTGCTGGACTAGTGCTGTGGGGTGGATGGATCCTCCTGGCTGGCTGCATTCACTTTCGCTGCCTGCTTGTGCCTGGGCAAGTTCAAGTTGTGCTGATGACTTTAATCACCCCGGGGGGTTGGGGGGGCACGGACTGTGTAATAGGCAGCAGGTTGCCGCTGCTCTGACAGTCATCGCTCGGCTGTTCTGTTCCCCTGCTCCGCATTGATTGCAGGATAGGCGCCGTGCTAGGTGAGTTTCCCTTCTGTGGGTTAACTATATATATATATATATAATTAGGTAAGGTTATTTTATGTAAGGCCAACAAGATGTGAAGGGCCACATAAGATTTATATATATAACCTGTGCAGTGTAGGCACAAGTTCATGGCAAAGAGAGACCCACACGCGCCAGCAATTTCTCATAAACTGCCTATAAAAGGAAAGAATTGGTTAGGCTGCTTTTAAAGGGGCTGTTCACCTTTCAGTATGACGTAGAGAGGCATATTCTGAGACAATTTGTAATTTTGAGTTATTTAGCTTTTTATTCAGCATCTCTTTAATGTGCATCTTAACCAATCTGGTAACTAGGGCCCAAATTCCCCTAGCAACCATGCACTGATTTAAATAAGAGACTGGAATATGAATAGGAGAGGCCTGAATAGAAGGATCATTAATAAAAAGTAAGCAAAAGAGTCAGAAGAAAAAGGCAAATAACTATAAAACAATAAATAATGAGAACCAATTGGAAAGATGCTTATAATTAGCCATTCTATAACAAAAGAAAATTTACCTTAAAGGTGAACCACCCCTTTAATTGAAAAGATTGAAATACAAGGCCAGAATTCTAGTAGCAACATCATACGGTCGGTTACAAAGTAAGACTAAGTAAAATATCTGGCTGTAGAATCCATGACCGTTAAGAGTATCACATATTGAGTAGGCTGTAAGTTTTAAGCCAATGAATAAAGAGTGCAAGCAGAGCTTGGTGGTGGCAAAACTCCCTCTCCTGTCTCCCAGGTGGCACATCATCATATAACTAACTTGAGGACATTACACGCTATACTGAAGCCCCCTTGCTGCAGCACAGGGACTTACTTTGGTCAAAATATAAAAAATAAAAATAAGTTATTAAAAAATGTGTATAATTATTTTTTGTCACACTGTTACTAGGGTGGGGATCAGCAGACAAAAAGTTGCAAGTTTTTTTTTTACCTCTTAGGGTATAGTGCACCATTTACTATGTTATAGAATGGACAATTCTAAGCAAGGTTTCAATTGGTCTTTTTTTATTTTGTATAGTTTTCAAATTGCATGCCTTCTTCTTCTGACTCAAAGCAATGGCTAAAATGCCAAAAATGCTAAGTAATTAAAAAAAACACGAATAAAAAATGAAAACCAATTGCAAATTGTTTTAGAATATCACTCTCTGGGTCATACTATTCTCCTGTCATTCTTTTTATGGTGTCGTTTTTATTTCTAAATTACATTATTTACACTGCATGTAATTTACTTTCATTCCTGAACCAACAAGTGTATTTAGTTGTAATATTGGTGTGTAGGTGCATCTCAGGTCATTTTGCCTGGTCATGTGATTTCAGAAAGAGCCAGCACTTTAGGATGGAACTGCTTTCTGGCAGGCTGTTGTTTCTCCTACTCAATGTAACTGAATGTGTCTCAGTGGGACCTGGATTTTACTATTGAGTGTTGTTCTTAGATCTACCAGGCAGCTGTTATCCTGTGTTAGGGAGCTGCTATCTGGTTACCTTCCCATTGTTCTGCTGTTAGGCTGCTGGTGGGAAACGGAGGGGGTGATATCACTCCAACTTGCAGTACAGCAGTAAAGTGTGATAAAAGGGTTACCTTGTTTATATTTCATGTGCATTTACTTAAAAGGATTCTGTTATGCTTTTGTATTTATGACTAATATTTTAATTTAATATTGTCGCAGCCATTCCAGTTTTTTTTTAAAATAAAAATGTTAATTTTTATATTTGCGGGCACTAATTTGTACGGGAGGGTGGGCCCTTGAGATGAGGTTTCCTGGTGGGCAACAGGCACCCCAGTCCGACACTGGATAGATAGATAGATAGAGAGAGAGAGAGAGAGAGAGAGAAAGAGAGAGAGAGAGATGGATGGATGGATGAATGGATAGAGAGAGATAGATAATAGATAGAGAGAGAGCGAGAGAGAGCGATAGAGCGACAGAGAGAGAGCGACAGAGAGAGAGAGCGACAGAGAGAGAGAGCGACAGAGCGACAGAGAGAGAGAAACAGAGAGAGAGAGAGACAGAGAGAGAGAGAGACACAGAGAGATAGACAGAGAGATAGACAGAGAGAGAGATAGACAGAGAG
Organism: Xenopus laevis; assembly: GCF_017654675.1. Lineage (NCBI taxonomy): Eukaryota > Metazoa > Chordata > Amphibia > Anura > Pipidae > Xenopus > Xenopus laevis. The sequence goes on from NC_054375.1 coordinate 10,838,373, forward strand.
AGAGATAGACAGAGAGAGAGAGAGAGAGAGATAGACAGAGAGAGAGAGATAGACAGAGAGAGAGAGAGATAGACAGAGAGAGAGAGAGACAGAGAGAGAGAGAGAGAGAGAGAGACAGAGAGAGAGATAGACAGCGAGAGAGAGATAGACAGCGAGAGAGAGATAGACAGCGAGAGAGAGATAGACCGAGAGAGAGAGATAGACAGAGAGAGAGAGAGATAGACCGAGAGAGAGAGACAGAGAGAGAGAGAGAGACAGAGAGAGAGAGATAGACAGAGAGAGAGAGATAGACAGAGAGAGAGATAGACAGAGAGAGAGATAGACAGAGAGAGAGAGATAGACAGAGAGAGAGAGAGATAGACAGAGAGAGAGAGATAGACAGAGAGAGAGAGATAGACAGAGAGAGAGAGATAACAGATAGATAACAGATAGACAGATAGATAACAGATAGACAGATAGATAGACAGATAGACAACAGATAGACAGATAGACAACAGATAGACAACAGATAGACAACAGATAGACAACAGATAGACAGATAGACAACAGATAGACAGATAGACAACAGATAGACAGATAGACAACAGATAGACAACAGATAGACAGATAGACAGATAGACAACAGATAGACAGATAGACAACAGATAGACAGATAGACAACAGATAGACAGATAGATAACAGATAGACAGATAGACAGATAGATTAGATAGATAGATAGATAGATAGATAGATAGATAGATAGAGATAGACATATACTGTAGATAGATAATAGATAGATAGATAGATAGATAGATAGATAGATAGATAGATAGATAGATAGATAGATAGAGATATATGATAGATAGATAGATAGATAGATAGATAGATAGATAGATAGATAGATAGATAGATAGATAGATAGATAAAGAGAGAGAGAGAGAGAGATGGATGGATGGATAGATAGACAGAGAGAGAGCGAGAGCGAGAGAGAGATAGACACAGATAGATAGATAATAGATAGATAGATAGATAGAGATAGATAGACAGACAGACAGACAGACAGACAGACAGACAGACAGACAGATAGAGACAGATAGATAGATAATAGATAGAGAGATAGATAGATAAATAGATGATAGATAGATAGATAGATAATAGATAAAGAGAGAGAGAGAGAGAGAGAGAGAGAGAGAGAGAGAGAGAGAGAGAGATGGATGGATAGACAGAGAGAGAGCGAGAGAGAGAGATACACACAGATAGATAGATAATAGATAGATAGATAGATGGATAGATAGTCAGAGATAGATAGATAATATAGAGAGAGAGAGAGAGAGATAGATGATAGAAATATATATATAGATGATAGATAGACAAACAGACAGACAGACAGACTGTCAGACTTACCGAACCGGGAGGAACCACGGATGCTGAGGAAGAGAACCCCTACAGCTCCCCCACCAGTGCACCCTTGACTGGATACAAGTGAGACTAGTGAAGGTGTAGTATGGGAGCCGGTGATTACTAGCAGGATGCGCCGGCCTGTGGTGGGGCGGGTCTTGTGGCTGTAAATACAGGAAGATGTGGTCGTTCAGCTGCAGGAAGTAGTTGAGGGCAAGAGGACGTCACGGGGATACTGGCAACGGGCAGTCACCTTGGGCGTCAGCTGCAGGAAGATGTTGAAGAATAATCAGCAGATATGACGGTTAGCGCAGGTGATGAAATTAGCCGCTTCACTCCATAACACTGGTGGGTCAGGTGGCGTCTAGTTGATAGTAGTGTTGTTCACAGGATGACGGTTCCCAAGAAGTTAGCTGAGGTGTAGCCAGGAAAGGCAAAACTGGTCGCCCAGCGGTAATCAGAAGTTCAACCAAGTAACAGTGGTCAAGGCAGGGAAGCGTAAACCAAAAGCAAGCAAAGTTCGGCAACAGGTAGTCAAATATCAAGCGGAGTTCCAAAGGGTTAACACACAGAAGCGTAATCAGACAGGCAAGCAGAGTTATGGCAACAGGAGTTCAATACCAAGCGGAGTTCCAAAGGGTTAAATACAGTAGCGTGATCAGACAGGCAAGCAGAGTTCGGCAACAGGTAGTCAATATCCACCGAAGTACCAAAAGGGTTAAACAGGAGCGTAGTCAAATAATCAGTAGCAGGATCAAACCAAAGTTCAGATATAGTAGAGAATCACTTACTCAATGTTGCTCGGAAAAACGATGTCCAAGCACTGGAGTCATCAGTGTGCTGAAAGAAATAAGGTTGCCTGCGTCCATACGCTGCGCCCAGCGAATCCCCTGCGTCGGCGTCACGATATGTACGCTGTGACATCACTGGAACGCATCGCGCCGAACAGAGGATCGGTGAGTACCTGACACAGACAGACAGACAGACAGACAGATAGATAGCTATAAATAAAATAGCTGGTTGGCTAACTGACGTATGAATACACAAAATAACACACACACTTGCCCATTCCCTCTGCCAATAACTGAAAAGTGGTTTGATACAAACTATAACAATTTGTAAATAGATGTAGGCAATTTAGACAAATAAGGTATTTTCTATAAACGTAGACGAATAATTAGGGCTAATGAAAAGAGACCATTAAGTCTCAGTGTGGGCCAGGTTAAAATAAAAAATATACAGCTATTGCCATGAGATTTTTTTCCTGGAGCCTATGAAGTCGCTTGGCAAATGATATAAAAATAAAAGGCAGACATTTCAGTAAGAGGTAAAATAATGGAAAATCGTCCATTTATAATGTGGGCGCAGAAAAGCTAAGGGGCAGGTAAGGGAATTGTATGAACAACGGTGCGGCTTGAGGGCTGCGCCCGGTGATACAAGAGCAAACAAAGCGCCCCATTCACTTAGTGCCAATGGGCTATTAAGGAGCCCAGCACCTAGTCGCTAATAAATAAATATTTGGGCAAGTCTGCGGAATGTCATACTAGTTGATATTACTCCATTCCTGCCACTGCCGGCTTCAAAGAGCTCAGTGCAGTCCGTGTTCAGGAAAAGTGGGGAAATCTAATTGTCTGGGAGTCCGGGCGACCAAGCGAAACACAAAATATTAGTATTTACTCCTCTCTGATTTGCTTTCAGATAGAGGCACAGGTATAAGGTCCTGCCATCAGTCTGGCCTGTGTGGGGAATTAGTAGAGACAAGCCTTGCCCCCAGCCCGGACTGGCAATCTGTGGTTCTGGCAAATGCCAGAGGGGCTGCTATAAAGTCCATAGACAGTCAGTATTTTAGTGGCTGATTGGGCCTCTGTGGTTCCTAAAATGCCAGGGCCTATTTTAATTCTCAGTCCGGACCTGCTTCTGTGCTACCCAAACCTGCACACAACTGCCTGGCCTCCTCCTTTGGGCTGCCTTTCTATCCCTGCCTCCCACTTACTTTCCTTTATAATGAATGAAGTATGGAGACCTGCTTATTCTATAGCATTCTCCTTCTGATCAGATTGTGTTTTAGATTTTACACAGGAGAATAAATGATATAAAAGGATTCAACTCATCTAAGAAATGTGGCGCTTTAAATAGTACGAAATGGACAGGCGCAAACAAATAAATTACCAGTGCAATGCAAATATAATTCATACAAAATAAAAACAATCCATATTCTGTTGCAACGATTAAGTCATATGACCTGCCCAAATATTTAAATAATATATAAATATATATTGAGGATAAATTGTCGATTGTATAAAAATGTAATAAAGGATAATAATAATAATAGATCTAAATGAGGAAACAATGTCGGATGCTGAAATTAATTCACTGTGTAATTGTCTGACCCGTCTGCACAAAAAAATAAATCTTAAAGATTCTCTCTGTGATTTGTCCCTATTTCTAATGATTTAGTAAAAACAATAATACGATAATTCTAAGGGTAGGGAATAAACAACAACAATGATGATAATAACAACAACATTTATAAATAAATATTACAGGATCAATAAAGAATTTCCAACAAAAGCCAAACCCCCAACTCCCTGTATATGTGAAGTTGCTGTTGTTGCTACAAATGTCAAGCTATTATAATAATAATAAGAAGAATGTTATACAGGTATAGGATCCCTTATCCGGAAACCCGATATCCAGAAAGATCCGAATTACGGAATAGCTGTCTCCCATAGACTCCATTTTATCCAAATAATCCAAATTTTTAAAAATGATTTCCTTTTTCTCTGTAATAATAAACAGTAGCTTGTACTTGATCCCAACTAAGATATAATTAATCCTTATTGGAAACAAAACCAGCCTATTGAGTTTATTTAATGTTTAAATGAATTTCTAGTAGATTTAAGGCATGGAGACCCAAATTACAGAAAGATCCATTATCCAGAAAACCCCAGGTCCCGAGCATTCTGGATAACAGGTCCCATACCCGTATTTCTAATTTTCAGGGCCGCATTGAATAAGCGCTTGCTGTACATTTCTGAGATGTAAGGCCGTGTCTGTGCAATAAAGCAGCTGTTCATATTTTCCTTCCCATCCCTCCATTCAGAAATATAAAGCAAAGAAGAAGGAAACACAGTTTCAGTAGCCAAAGAAGAGCCTAGATGTGACCTGAGCATCTGCCCATAGAAGATAATGAAGGGAGCAGGGGCCTTACCAGTTCTGTTCAAGGTGATCGTCTGTATGAGATGATAAAAGACCTGATTAATTATTATTTTTTTGTAGTTTAAGCTCAGTTGTGCAAAGGAAAGTGATTCTGCCGCATACCGAGAGCCTAAGGAAGACAATGCTATAAAAGTACCAATTCTTTATGGGCAAGATTTTATCAGATTTGCCTGAAAGTGAGTTTAAATCTAATTCACTCCCACCATCATGTGGTTGAGAGATTGGGAACAGAAGCAAATAGGAGTATACTACACACACATACATATACACACACACATACACACACACATATACACACACACACACATATATACACACACACACACAGAGACACACACACACACATACACACACACATACACACACACACACACAGAGGGAGCAATATTGTGGAACAGAAGTGAAGAGATATAGAGAGATATTAGTGTAGCTGTACATTATCACTGGCACTACCTCTATACCTTGCACTGTCTCCTTTCTCTTTGCACCTCTGTTCTGCCCCACAGGCTCAGTAGCACTGCTGCTCCCCTCCCCTTAACTGCCCAATCAGGAACAGTAGGGTTTGCTGCTTGTTTGAAAGGATCTCATTGATGCTGTACTGGATTTGCACAGGTTATGATCAGAATTACTGTGAAAAAGAGAATGTAGGATGATCTGTGGCAAAGCAGTGCTCCTATGTGTGCTGTACCCATGACTTTTCAGGGGCAAGAGCATGTGACAGATCTGTCTGTCTATCATCTGTCTGTCTGTCTGTCTATGGATCATACTCCCAAGGAAGTGGAACCCAAATGAAAGGAGGACCTATGTCGGGCCAATCCTTTCCCATCATCTATTGACGGTCATTTGGCAAAATGATACATAAGTTTGTACTGAAACTGGGGGCTCCAATATTATTTGGTGCAGCGGTTTGGGTAGTATTTGTGCTATCCTTGCACATATCTCATACTGAGGTTTGGTCCTGACTATTGACCAGTCATATTGGTTTCTACAATCGTTGACATACAGTACATCAGTATAAAGCAGACTCCTCTATTGATGTCAAGGCTACAATATCTAAGGAAGGAGATATAGCGATAGAAGATAGATAGATAGATAGATAGATAGAGACAGATAGATAGATAGATAGATAGATACAGTAGATAGATAGATAGATAATAGACAGATAGATAGGTAGATGATGGAGATGGACCCACAGACTGACACACAGCACTAGATAGGGTAGTGATGGGCACAGAGGGACAGGTAAAAAGAGTGAAGGGAAGTAATGAAAAGCTGGATGGGGAGAGAGAAGAAGGGGATGGAGGAGGAGGAGGAGATAAAAGTCAGGGTAAAGGAGTAGAGGAGAGAAAGTATAATATAACACATCTATATGTTACAGGACAGCCATTGGCTGAACTAAAAGGGAATAAATACACACTGGTATTGGGAGCTTATGACTGAAATTCATCACTTCTCCGTTGTCATTACATTAAGCCACGTGCTACCACTAGAGTTGTACATCTAGACACATTACTTACATCTTTTCACGTGTATATAAGTGAGAAAAAACCAGGTCCTCTGGTCTGTGTGCAGATAATTAGGTGTTTGCAGGGCCGGAACTAGGGGTAGGCAGAGTAGGCGCTTGCCTAGGCCGCAATCACAGAGAGGCGCACTTTTCAGCAAGAGACTTTTTTAAATTTTGTGTTTAATGCTGGTTTTATTTAGCCTTTAATAGTAAAATGGATTTATTGTGAGGGACAGCCACCTGCCCTTACCCCTTCTGGTGCTGCAGTGCATGATGTGAATATTAAACTGTTCTGCGCGTGTGATTGTTCTCCACTTGCGATTGTTCTGCGCTTGCGATTGTTCTGCGCTTGTGATTGTTCTGCGCTTGTTCTGCGCTTGTGATTGTTCTGCGCTTGTGATTGTTCTCCGCTTGTGATTGTTCTGCGCTTGTGCGCATCCACTCCCCCTCCTGATCTCCTGTCACTTTTCCGACGCTCCTTGATTAGTGCGCACATGCTCAAGGCATTCAGACCAGTGGCGGAACTACCGGGGGTGCATAGGGTGCAGAGGCACCACGACCCGTTCCCGCACCCCCGATGGGGCCTGGGTCCCTTTAGAGAAATAATTTGTTTTCGAGTGTGCGCCATTCTCAGTAGAGTGTGACGTGTGATGTCATCGACGGCAGCAGGACATGCCCAAGTTCCGGCGGCAGATCTACAAGGAGCTGTGCCACAGCAAGCTGGCGGTGTGAGGCCACGCGGTTTCTTACATGTGACAAACGTGCGTATCCAATGCTCCATTATTGTATGGGACTCTGCTGAGCCTTTCTATTTCCGGTGCGGCCTCTTCGGGGGCTGTGCCTAAGCCCAAGCCTTGTCTTTATCCCCTTACCGATGGGCCGTACTACCTGTTTACGCTGGGTGGGAACCTCGCCCACCTGTACATTGAAGGATTCTGTGGGTCAATTCCAGGGGGAGTCTCTGTGGCTGCCACGCCACCCTTTTTGCTGTTGAATCGTCTCCCCCCAAACACTAATTCTTTGCATTTTTTTTAAACAGTTCATTTCCTATTTAAATGTTTTCTGCGACAAATTTGTAGGTTTTTTTTCTTTGTCCGAAAATAAAATGAAAAAAAAAACCAGCTGAATAAAAAGTTCTATAGTAAAGCGTGTGGGGGTTATTGCCTTAGCTATGGGGGAGCAGGAGCTACAATGGGCGCCATAGGAAAGAGATGGGGGTTGGGTCCCTAACTAGGGGCAGTGGGGGTCTGTCACTAGGGCAGTGGGGGTCTGTCACTAGGGCAGTGGGGGGTCCTGTCACTAGGGCAGTGGAGGGCTCTGTCACTGGGGAGAGGGGGGTTTGTCACTAGGGGAGTGGGAGGTCTGTCACTAGGGCAGTGGGGGGGTCTGTCACTAGGGGAGTGGGGGGTCTGTCACTAGGGGAGTGGGAGGTCTGTCACTAGGGCAGTGGGGGGTCTGTCACTAGGGGAGTGGGGGGTCTGTCACTAGGGGAGTGGGAGCTTGTGTAATGACAGCTATTGTTCCTTATAGGCAGTGGCTCCAGTTGTGGAGGTGGGGCAAGCACTGCACTCGGTATTAAAAAGCTGCCTGGGAGGGAAGGGTGCTGCCAATATGCACTATGAGAAAGGGAAGAAGTGTACAGTTTGCCTCATCTCACCTTACCATCAGCCTGCTGCCCACGGCATAACACACCTCACTGAAGCAATTCAAGCAAAGGTGTTTTTACAGGTTGTTACAATGCTCCATTCTTCTCATGTTGCCAATGTAGTAGCAGTTTGGTTCTGTCTGTAAATATTTAATTGCAATAAGTCTGCACCAATTCACCTATTGCTTTGCATGTTATATAATGACAGAGAGGCCTTGCACATGCCCCCCCCCATAGTGTAACATTAAAGGGGTGGTTCCCCTTCAGGTTAACTTTTAGTATGTTCAACTTTTCAATTGGTCTTCATTTTTTTAATAGTTTTTGAGTTATTTCTCTCCTTCTGACTCTTTCCAGCTGGGGGTCACTGGCCCACTTAAATGCCTTGTAAAGCTATACGTTTATTGTTATTGCTACTTTTTATTCCTTTTTATTTTTTATTCAGGCTCTCTGCAATTCATATTCCAGTCTTTCAAGTCAGTTCATGGTTGCTAGGGTAATGTGGACCCTAGCAACCAGACTGCTGAAATTGCAAACTGGAGAGTTACTGAATAAAAAGTTAAATAACTCAAACCGCAAATAAAAAAAAATAATAAAAAAACGAATTTGCGAAATTTCTAAGAATATCCCTCTCTGCGCCATATTAAAGTTAATGTAAATGTGAATGACCCCTTTAATGCTGCGACCCAATGTGTGGGGGGGTAGGGGGTCCCAGTTGTAAATTTCCATACCAGGACCCTTAAGGGGCTAGTTATGCCACTGATTCAGACTGGCGGGAAAAGCGGCTGCAATCAGTGTGTTGGCAGGAACAGACTTTTCTTCTGGGGTTGATGATCTGCATCATATACAGCAACTTGTTAAGGTACATGGGGACAATCAGGAATGGGGCGGAGGGGGAGTGCGAGCTGGCGGTTTTTATTAATTATAATACTGGCAGTGGCTATTGTGATGAATTCAACAAATACATTACATTAAATTTACTCTTTGTGTCAGTTGGACTTCATTTAGGTTTTTGTTCAGCGTCTTTCCATTTTGTAATGTAAGCACCTACTTGGTTGCTAGGGGGCAATTTAACCTAACAACCAGGTATTGTTTTGAGTGAGAGATTGGGAGATGAAATAGGAGTACAAATAACATTTTATCATCACATAGTTCTACTGCCTTCTTTATTAAACCTTCCCTTCTTTATTTGATTTTCTTAAACTAAAAAGGTAAATTGGTAAGGTGGGAAATGGAGATATAAGAATACTGGGGGGGGGGCGCAGACTGAAGCACTTGCCTAGGGTGCCAAACTATCTTGGGCCGGCACTGGGTGTTTGCAAATAAAGCAGATTAGAGTGATTAGAGCAGCACAGGAGAAACTGTGATCATGGGGCCAGGGGGAGATTGGCAAACACATTCCTTCCCCCCATAGTCACCGCTGCCTAATAACCTGGGAAGGATGGGAAGATCAAGCAATTCTCTCAATGAAGCCCTAATGTCTGCACCATTAGGGCTAGTCCACACGGGGAGATAGCGACGCGTTTGCGGCGACAAAGCGCCGTGACAGTCGCCGCGACCGGCGCAGGCGACAGTTTTGTATGGGCGCCTATGTAAAAACGCCTGTGCTAACCACACGAGGCGATGCGCTTTTCAACAGTCGCCTGAAAAAGCCTGGCGAGGCATTTTCAGGCGACTGTTGAAAAGCGCATCGCCTCGTGTGGTTAGCACAGGCGTTTTTACATAGGCGCCCATACAAAACTGTCGCCTGCGCCGGTCGCGGCGCTTTGTCGCCGCGACCGCAAACGCGTCGCTATCTCCCCGTGTGGAATAGCCCTTAAACACAAGCGGCTACACCAACAGCAATTTATCTCCCTGGGATTTACCTGATCACAAATATAGGCCATGTTAAAAGACAGACTTTTAGTGTCAATTCAAGAATTTGGACTCAGTTTAAAAGGCCAATAAAGACTGTAATTTATGGATAATGTAGACTTTTTGAAAGGGAATTGGCTTCATAACTTCATTACTTGTTTCAATGTGGTTCTAATTCCCTTCAGAGCACATGAGTGTGTGTGTGTGAGTGTGTGTGTGTGTGAATGTGTGTGAATGTGAGTGAGTGTTAGTGTGTGTGAGAGTGTGTGTGTGAGTGAGTGTGAGAGTGTGTGTGAGTGTGAGTGAGTGTGAGAGTGTGTGTGTGTGTGAGTGTGAGTGTGTCTGCTTGAGCTTTCTCTTTTGTTTCAGGGGAAATGATTCACATTGCTACTATAGTGTTCATTACAGAATGAGTAGGGCTGGTTTTGCTTTAATTTGGGAAATAGGCAACAATGATTTCTGAACAACAGATATATGCACCTGCCTATACACACACACAATTACTCACATATATCAGTATGTTTGTACACATCCTCTGCTGTACGGTCATTTAAATGGATAGTGTGGGGGGCACAATATAATTGGCTACTGAAATCAGAATAAAGTGTCGTTTTGTTCCTGATGACAATATGTACTTGATAATAATGTAGAAAACGTAAATAAAAAAACCAAGATTTGCTTTACTTTTTAAGTTCCAGAAACGTTCTTGTGCTTCCAAGTAGTGTTTCCCTTCTGGCATAATGAACAGTCGATATAATGTGAGTCAGATTCAGATATTCGAACGTTTTAGGCATCACTTTACTATTCCTTAAAGAGAAAAGATGGACCTTTTTACTAGAATTTATATCTTTCAGCAACCCCATTTACTCTTGGAACAGAAAAGTTCTTTATAGCAGCCGAGGATGAGGAGAGTATAACAGTGCTTTATTAGCAGAGTCATGCAGCCAGTTGAGAATAAATTTTGTTGTTTTTGACACTATGCAAAGTCCTGGGTGGTGCGTTTTTTTCTATTCCCTTATATATATATATATATATATATACACACACAAGCGATATGTTGAGATTGGCAAACACATTCCTTCCCCCCATAGTCACCGCTGCCTAATAACCTGGGAAGGATGGGAAGATCAAGCAATTCTCTCAATGAAGCCCTAATGTCTGCACCATTAAACACAAGCGGCTACACCAACAGCAATTTATCTCCCTGGGATTTACCTGATCACAAATATAGGCCATGTTAAAAGACAGACTTTTAGTGTCAATTCAAGAATTTGGACTCCGTTTTAAAGGCCGATAAAGACTGTAATTTATGGATTATGTAGACTTTTTGAAAGGGAATTGGCTTCATAACTTCATTACTTGTTTCAATGTGGTTCTAATTCCCTTCAGAGCACTGAGTGTGTGTGTGTGTGAGTGAGTGTGTAAGTGAGTGTGTGTGTGAGTGTGTGTGAGTGTGTGTGTGTGAGTGAGTGAGTGTGAGTGTGTCTGCTTGAGCTTTCTCTTTTGTTTCAGGGGAAATGATCCACATTGTTACTATAGTGTTCATTACAGAATGAGTAGGGCTGGTTTTGCTTTAATTTGGGAAATAGGCAACAATGATTTCTGAACAACAGATATATGCACCTGCCTATACACACACACAATTACTCACATATATCAGTATGTTTGTACACATCCTCTGCTGTACGGTCATTTAAATGGATAGTGTGGGGGGCACAATATAATTGGCTACTGAAATCAGAATAAAGTGTCGTTTTGTTCCTGATGACAATATGTACTTGATAATAATGTAGAAAAGGTAAAAAAAAAAAAACAAGATTTGCTTTACTTTTTAAGTTCCAGAAATGTTCTTGTGCTTCCAAGTAGTGTTTCCCTTCTGGCATAATGAGCAGTCGATATAATGTGAGTCAGATTCAGATATTCTAATGTTTTAGGCATCGCTTTAGTATTCCTTAAAGAGAATACACAGAATTTATACCTTTCAGCAACCACATTTACTCTTGGCACAGAAAAGTTCTTTATAGCAGTAAGAGCAGTTTCATAGTCTCATCAGCTAATGGTAATGTATAGAATATACGCTGTCCCTCTGCTCCCAGGCAGTGAATAAGTAAAGCTTTCTAGTGGCACAAATCTCCCCTTGCTCAGCAGCAATAATGTCATTTTCAAACATACGGATCCAAGCAGTAAAAGGTATGGTAGGCTCACCAGGGTTTGGAAGAAAAGGTGCAGGCTGCTGCAGAGGTAGAAGAGCCATCCTTGTCGCCATTTGTTATGTTTTGGGCAGCCGAGGATGAGTAGAGTATAACAGTGCTTTATTAGCAGAGTCATGCAGCCATTACACAACAGTAACTTTCACTTTTAAGCTGTCAGGAAGAATGCACAGTATAAGTCTGAGCACAGTGACATCTACAGGCCATTTGTAGAAACACCACACTAGGATCATTTTAAAGAACCCCAAATAACTAGTGGCAATGATGATGATGATTATTATTAATGCCACTATAATTTAAAATGATCAGTGATTGCCCTTGAGATAAAAAAAAGTGCTTTGTGGCTATCCGAGCAAATGTGAATACAAATACTTCTTAATAAACAGCACTTAACCATTTGATGACCCAGCCCCTAGCAAATCGCTATCTCCCATTATTTAAAGCACTGCAAAGACTTGTTTTTATTCCTTTCACCTTTGGTAATCTTTGATAACATCTATTCACCCTTTGGCGTTGTAACCAACATAGGAAATATTTAGAATTCATTTTCAATGATCTCTCTCAGATATTAATTGATATTTCTAGGCGCGGACACCTGAGGGAATGTTAGAACTCTAGAATTTTGGGACATTAACTGAGGCGGGTCAGCAATAAAATGCTCCAATGCCTGTGTGCTGCTTCAAGTAATCATATTAATAAGAGAATAGAAAAAAACGCACCACCCAGGACTTTGCATAGTGTCAAAAACAACAACATTTATTCTCAACGTTTTGGCTCTAGTTCTTGAGCGTCTTCAGGAAAATTGTGCATATAATAGGGGACAGGGACATAATGTTGATACGTAAAGAATCAATGTGGATTTATAAACTTGATGTTTTGGCCCCTAAAGGACTCAATGAAACTCTCCCCATTAGTCTAACCCCTAACCAGAGGATACTCGTAGGAAACCTAACAATAATTTGACGCCAAGTAATAATGATACTTAATACAATTGTTCTTTGACTTATCTTTATTATGGATTCCTCTATCACATGATCTAAAAGACTCATTTATATATATGGACATTATACAACAATGCTACACCAGTAGGATGGGACAATTACATGTGGCTGATCCTTACCTACTCTATAACTTCATAACCGATTAGCTAACTTCTCTATATTATTTGTAAATAGCGTGGATATACATTTCAATTTCCCATGTTCAATTTTCTTGCAGGTTCATGGGCCCTCCTCTTTTTTGGATTGGGACTCAGTTTACTGTAGGAGACAGGCCCCTTGCAGGGTTGGGATTATGTACAGCAGTGACTGTCAAGAAAAGGAAAAGATAAGTTAACAGCTGGTTACCATTGACAGAGTGCGCTAATCTTAGGCGATATATACATAGGTATGTGATAAGCTGGAGTCCCGTCCATTGGGGAGTGTTTTCGGGTGTAGCTTCACCTCCCCACAAGAGGGATGAGTGATGGACACGGGGATTTATTTGATATCGTTTTTTTCTCAAATTCTACACACTAAGGGGCAAATTCATCAAGGGTCAAATATCGAGGGTTAATTAACCCTCGATATTCGACTGGGAATGAAAATCCTTCGACTTCGAATATCGAAGTCGAAGGATTTTGCACAAAAACTGCGATCGAAGGATTTTAATCCAACGATCGAAGGATTATCCTTCGACCAAAAAAACTTAGCAAAGCCTATGGGGACCTTCCCCATAGGCTAACATTGGGTTCGGTAGCTTTTAGGTGGCGAACTAGGGGGTCGAAGTTTTTTCTTAAAGAGACAGTACTTCGACTATCGAATGGTCGAATAGTCGAACGATTTTAAGTTCGAATCCTTCGATTCGAAGTCGTAGTCGAAGGTCGAAGTAGCCCATTCGATGGTCGAAGTAGCCCAAAAAACACTTCGAAATTCGAAGTTCTTTTTACTTTGAATCCTTCACTTGATGTTAATGAATTGGCCCCCAAATGATCGGGCATCACTGCCTAACTTCTTACTTTTTAATTTTTATCTGCACTAAGATGTTGGTGTATATTTAAGTTTTCACGTAGAATAGACTATGAGGGATCCCCGATGACGTCATTATGTGACTGAATTCACACCCCCTCATCCCACGCCACTGACCCGTTGGCTGGTGTTTTGGGTATTTAAATGCTGTATGTTTATATGCACGATTTTCCTGAAGACGCTCAAGAACTAGAGCCGATACGTTGAGAATAAATGTTGTTGTTTTTAACACTATGCAAAGTCCTGGGTGGTGCGTTTTTTTTCTATTCTCTTATATATATATATATATATATATATATATATATATATATATATATATATATATATACATATACTTACACACACAAGCGATATGTTGATGATTAATACGCATACAACTCATGTTATATTAAACAAAATAAAAGGAAGTCAGCATAATAACAGGAATAAAACATTTAGAAAAAAACAAACAAATCTGTAGAAATTGGGAGAGTCACTAGATTTCTTCTAATCGCACAAATGTTGTTTTGTGCCAGTCTAGAGAATACATGGGAGCCATTTAGTCATCTAGTCAGGTGCTGGCCAGGTGTAACGCACCATAAAAGCCGCTACATTCCATCACATGTACCAGATTCCCGGCTCTTAAATGCTGCGTGTGCTTCGTGTACATGTTAGTGGGCCTCAGCCTGTGTGCGACCTTTCTGTGCTTTTATACAGGCACAGGTTAGTGCCAAGCACTCGTATCCACAAGGGGACCAGGCATTTTATGGCCATTTCCCCCAATAGTTTCCTTCTGCTCAGCATTCCTACTGACCCTTGGTGAGTGGACAAGTAAGAGCACAAAATAAAGCTGCCATTATAGTCAGTTTGTTCTGTACTACACTGTTCCTTTTGCTAAATCTCTTTTAATCAGGTGCCCATTGGAGAATGGATGGCAACTTAAATGTAGTCCAGTGAAAAAGAAAGGTGGTACTAGTATAAGGAGCACTTAGCCCTTGATTAGTGTCTATAGAGTGTTATATGTCACATATTAGCTCCACTCACACATTCAGGCAAGTTGTCTCCAGCTTTCTCTGTCTCTCACTCCCTCTCTCACACTCACACTCACTCACAAACACTGGCAGACCATCACATGCAAACCTTACACTTGTTCATGAAAATACTTTTACATGGATGAAATATTTAGCAGACAGGGGAACCAGCTGATCCTCTATTGTTAGCACTTTTGTACAGTCAGATATCTCTGTGTATATCTTTTTTTATACACTCTCCATCCCTTAGGGAGTCAACTCATAAACACTGCAGAGGAAGGTGTCTGTTGTGCACCCGAAACATTCATATTTAATAGAATATCTATATCTATATTCTATTAAATATATATTGCTGCTACATCAACATACACAGGATTTATTTATCCATATAACTGTTTTCCCTTAATGAGAAACTGTGCTGGCATTTAGCTTAATTACTAAAGTTAAATTATAATCACCCGTCAATGTAATGTCCCCTACAGTGCAGCTGCCATAGAGCTAAATCTATGATACTCATGAAATCATACATTGCTATGAAGCCAAGGCTGTGATCTGTTTCATATTAATTATCATTAAAGTTAGACTTGATGTTCAACCTGCATGTATTAATGGGTAAATGAGTAACACAAGACATTCGTTTTTCCACTCCATCTCTTACGTGTAATAAACTTGAAACATAAAGCAAAAAAATAAAGTTATTACATTAAACGGTCTTAAAAGTTATTATATGACGCACGGCTACTGACATTCTTTAATCTGAGACCTTCTCTCCCTACTATACCTGCTATCCCACAGTCACACTCCCTTCCCAGAGACTATTATCCACTGTTACTATAGGCACCATCTCTCCCTACTATACCTGCTATCCCACAGTCACACTCCCTTCCCAGAGACTATTATCCACTGTTACTATAGGCACCATCTCTCCCTACTATACCTGCTATCCCACAGTCACACTCCCTTCCCAGATTCTCTGTGTACAGGAGAGAGAGTTTGGGGTTGTGTATAGGAGGGAGAGTAGGGGGTTATGTACAGGAGGGAGAGAAGGGGGTTGAGTATAGGAGAGAGAGTAGGGGGTTGAGTATAGGAGTGGGGTTATGTACAGGAGGGAGAGTAGGGGGTTGTGTACAGGAGGGAGAGTAGGGGGTTGTGTACAGGAGGGAGAGTAGGGGGTTGTGTACAGGAGGGAGAGTAGGGGGTTGTGTACAGGAGAGAGAGTGGGGGTTATGTATAGGAGGGAGAGTGGGGGTTGTGTACAAGAGGGAGAGTAGGGGGTTGTGTATAGGAGGGAGAGTAGGGGGTTGTGTACAGGAGTGAGAATGGGGGTTATGTACAGGAGGGAGAGTAGGGGGTTTTGTACAGGAGGGAGAGTAGGGGGTTGAGTATAGGAGGGAGAGTAGGGGGTTGTGTATAGGAGGGAGAGTAGGGGGTTGTGTATAGGAGAATGTTGAGGGGGGTGTATAGGTGAGGGGTGAATAGGAGGTGGGGGTATATAGGTAGGGGGCGGGGGGGTCTAGCCATGATCCAGGGTGTAGAACCAGGATCCAGGGTTTCTAGGAGTCAGGAAGGAATTTTTACCTTCAGTGCAGAATGGCCCCCATAGCACTCTAGGGTTTTTCTCCTTCCTCTGGATCATCCACTGTTAGGGAGGCCCAAATATAAATTGCCTATTAATTGTAATAAATCCTGTGCTCACCGCCAGGTTTCTCCATAAATATGTCTCTGTGTTTTTCTTTAATCCCTATGGTGAATATTGAGGGAAGGGGCTCCTGTGCCTCGTTCTACTAAAGATGACTGAGCGGTTCTGTGAGGGTAAAACTGGGTGGTGGTGCTGATACAGGGGTTTAGTTGAAGAAGGGAATGGGTTAATATCTCTGCAGGGTTAATTGATTAATATGTACATGACGGGGCTGAAAGACATAGGGACAAATACTGATCTCTAATGATTGGAGGGAACTAGAATATTGCTTTACTCCATAGGCCACAATGTAACAGCATTTCCATTCAAGTCCAAGGCCCCTTTCTTAACACTGGAATTCCATCCACTTCCCACCAGCCTATTGTCACTATACCAGACATTTAGTATATGAAGGAGCTTGATATTGGCCAATGACTTTCTCAAGGTTATGAGACGTCCCTTTGGGGTGGGGTGTTCCTGCTAAAGTGATTGAGTTAAAAACATTGGTGGCCTGGGGCCCTAAGAGTTAAAAACATTGGTGGCCTGGGGTCCTAAGAGTTAAAGACATTGGTGGCCTGGGGCACTAAGAGTTAAAAACATTGGTGTCCTGGGGCCCTAAGAGTTAAAAACATCGGTGGCCTGGGGCCCTAAGAGTTAAAGACACCGGTGGCCTGGGGCACTAAGAGTTAAAAACATTGGTGGCCTGGGGCCCTAAGAGTTAAAAACATTGGTGGTCTGCTGCCTTAAGAGTTAAAAACATTGGTGGCCTGCGGCCCTAAGAGTTAAAAACATTGGGGGCCTGGGGCCCTAAGAGTTGTAAGTGGAACTGAGATAACCCCTCGTAAGTTCATGCGAATCACCTGGTTTTCCACTCATCCATTAAAGGTGTCGTTCAGCTTTAAATTAACTGTTAGTATGATTTAGAGAGGGAGATTCTTAGACAATTTGCAATTGGTTTTTATTTATTATTATTTGTGGTTTTTGAGTTACTTAGCTTTTTAGTCACCAGCTCTCCAGTTTGAAATTTCAGACATCTGGTTGCTAGAGTCCAAACTACCCTGGCAACCATGCATTAATAGACTTGAATATGAATAGGAGTGGCCTGAATAGAGTTATAGAAAGACGCGATAACAATAAATTTGTAGCCTTCCAGAGCATTGGTTTTAGATGGGGTCAGTGACCCCCCATTTGAAAGCTGGAAAGAGTCTGAAGAATAATATATATATATATATATATATATATATATATATATATATATATATATATATATATATATATATATATATAAAAAAATAACAAAGGCCAATTGAAAATTTGGTTAGAATCAGCCATTCTATAAAATACTAAAAGTTAACTTAAAGGTGAACCACCTCTTTAATATAGTGGCCCCACCCTGGGGTAGAGTCCTGCGCAGAAACATATTTTGAAACCCGGACCCACATTTTTACCTGCCTGACCCGCAAACTGATCCGCGACTCGCTGACCAACATAAAGCAGGAAGTGCCGTTGCTGGAAATGGGAAGTGACGTCATCAGAAGTGGCTTGAAAGGAAAAAAAAAACATTTTTACAAACTTTTAAAGGAATAAAACTTGTTTCTGTGTCTCACACCCACTTGTTGTCTTGAATTTATTGCAGAAAAACTCAAGACATCAAGAGTCTGATGAGTAAATAAAAGCCTAATAAATCATATCATGTCCCCCCGCTGTCAGCCGAGTCCATTTGTTGTTCTGTCGGGCGGTGAAATTTCTACTTGTTTATCTGGAAATGTTCCAGCTCATCCCTTCATCAATCAATAGAATGTTCTGCATTGTCTCCTATAGAGGGGAGCGGGCTGAAGAGTCACCCACAGCTGCACCCTTTCTCCCACTCCCAATGACCCAGGAGGTTTGTGCTCCGTGTGTATCGGGGTCCCTACAAATATACTTATTGCTTGTGTGCCCTTTATTCTAACCCCATCCTCTTCTACAATCACTTTTCTCTATAGTGCAACGATACCAAAGGCGGTGGGTTTTGGCACAAAAATAACGTGGAAGCTTTTCTGAGGTTCAGTGAATCCGGCGCCGTCCAGCACCGGTGTTAAAAGTCATTTAGAAGGGGGCGTGGCTTGGAACTAAATGTGAACGGACGTGGAGTAGTGGAGCTCCGGCACTTAAACAGCACTAACACGAATCCAGAGGCAGCCGACAAGGCAATACCCCCAAGATCTCTGAAGGGGCAAAACCGAGGGCTGAAACGAGCCTCCGAGGCGGCATCCACACTTGAAAAATATGCACGAGAACCTCAGCTTGAGCAAAATGGCGTCAGAGATCTTTCTCCTGGGCCTGACACGAGGGAAGGCCAAAGCCAAGACGCACCGGAAGCTCAGCAACCAACATTGGCCAATTTGCTGGCAGAGATTAGAGCCTCAAAGCATTTGTGGAGGGGAAACATATTATGAGTTGGAGAGATAAAGATCCAAAAAACGGTATGGACCTAAATTAAGGACAAGCGCATCCATTACGCAAAAAGGAAGAAGCCTTTTTTCAGAGACAATACCCACAGGGTTTAAAGACTCGTTCACAAAGTCGAAAAACCGGATTCAGACGTGGAAGAGGAGGGAAGAAACGGAGCAGGAGAGGATCGGAGGAAGACACACAAAGGATACAAGAGGAATCGTTATTAAATCTATCGAATTGACGGCACAACATCTTTCATTACTCTCTAAGGGGTTATCATACTCACCAACGAAGGACTTTAATGTGTTTGATACCCTGATAGACGTTAATAATATTCATTTGGCAGGTACCCCATGACAATGCAGGCTCGAGGATAGCTGTGGCCTTAGATTCGGAGAAGGCATTCGATTCGATCGAATGGGACTACTTGTGGGTGGTTCTCAGGAAGTTTGGGATAGGGGATCCATTCATCAAATGGATACGACTTTTATATAAGCAGCCTAGGGCATGGGCGGAAGGTGAATTTTTCATTTGGGGAGGCTACAGGAAGTCACACACATTCTGACTTAATGCTAATTTCTAATGCTGAGAGAGTGAAAAAGTAATGGCACTTTGAAGCATGGAGTCCTAGATAAATAGCCTAAATGAGTTTAGTTGTTTAATGGGGTTGTTCAACTTCAAATTAACTTTTAGTATGATGTAGAGAGTGACATTCTGAGACAAGTTGCAATTGGTTTTCATTTTTTATTATTTATTGTTTCTGCGTTATTTAGCTTTTTATTCAGCAGCTCTCCAGTTTGCAATTTCAGCAGTCGGGTTGCTAGGGTCCAAATTACCCTAGCAACCATGCACTGATTTGGATAACAGACTGGAATATGAATAGAAGAGGACCTGAATAGAAAGATGAGTAATAAAAAAGTAGCAATAACAATAAATGTATAGCTTTTCAGAGCATTGGTTTTAAGATGTCGCCAGTGACCCCCATTTGAAAGCTGAGAAGTATCCAAAGAAAAAGGCTAATAACTAAAAAACTATAAAAATAAATAAATAATGAAGACCAATTGAAAAGTGGCTTAGTATTGGCCATTCTATAACATACTAAAAGTTAATTAAAGGTGAACCACCACTTTAATTTTAGTAGTTTAGTGCCAATGTTATATCCAGCACAATATACATTAGAGAATGGATAATGGCATCAACATCATATTATGCATTGACGGTAATTGGTAATGCAAGCCTAGCACATTTTATTGATGAAATGGACACTGGAATTGTAAATGCTATATTTTATATTATGAAAAAAGCAGTTTGCGCTAGCGATATGTGGTCTGAGATTTACAAAAGACCAATTTTCTCTGAGAATCAGGCAGTGCCCCAAAGCCCAAAATAAAATATATGTTTTACAACAGCCCCTGTGGCATTTCCTGGAATATCCAGATTGCTACAGTACAGTACTTCAGGCTTGTCTTCTCTGCTGCTTTCCTCCACTTTCCCTTCTGCTCTTACTTTTTCTTCACATCCAAGTAACTTTTTCAATCATTTTTTTTTTTATTTTCCCACTCTTTTGACATTTGCTTGTCTATCAACCACCTTTCATCAAGCCACTTCCCTCAATTATACATTCCCAACATATACTTGCTACCCATTTCTGCCTTATTTTAATTTTTTTCCCCCACTCTATAACTGTCATTTTTAACTTTTTTCTGCCCCTTTTCATTGTTCCTCTCTACTCTGGCTTACCATGCTACTTCTCCCCATTACTCTCTGTTCCCACAAAACAAAACTAACACTGCTCACTCACTGACCTGCTGCTGCCGCAATCATATGTGTAGGGACCATGTGGGGGGCAGGACAGTACTGCTGTACTTCATCACTGCTCCAAAGCCCCAATTAAGGAAACAAAAACTGGATTGGCTACAGGGAGTGTCTGTATTTCCCTCCAGCCAATCAGATGCCCTGAACCTAAACCGGGACTTAATCTTTAAAGGTACCAGCACTTAAACTTTAGAAAATGCTTCAGGAAGCCAGGCCCCGATATAACAGTACCACTACGCATGTCTAAAACAACAGGCTGCATGTATTATGCCCAGCTGGAATATTTGCATTAGCAACTTTGTAAAGGTGAAGCAATTTTCCTTCTTATTTTTTGCCAGGCAGGTTTGGAGAGGCTTAGCCTCCCCAAGCCTTATTGAAAATCCGCCTATGGCCTAGGGCACAAATCAAGGTAAATGAAGTAATCACACCTCCATTTCAGTTACAAAGAGGCACGCGTCAGGGTTGCCAACTCTCTCCAATGCTATTTGCGTTGGCGATTGAACCCCTTGCGTTAATGGTTCGGGATACCCCTCTGATTAAAGGGTTAAGGTATGGCAACATAGTGGAGAAAATATCGTTGTATGCTGACGATGTCCTGTTGTATCTGGAAGATCCTGGCCCTTCGCTAAAGACAGTCCTAAAGATCTTAAACTCCTTCACCACCTTTGCGGGATTACGTATAAATTGGGCTAAATCCATTATTTTCCCCATAGATCCAGTGAGGGGCCCTGGTCTAATAGCAGACACTCGATTACAATGTGTGGAGTCCTTTAAATACCTGGGCATCCAAATTCATGGTGAGCCAGACCAATTCATACCTATGAATGTCACCCCTATCACTCAGAAACTTAAATTGGCCCTCTCGGTTTGGGGATCTCTGCCACTGACATTGTGGTTGAGGGTCAATTGGATTAAAATGGTTTACTTACCTAAATATCTCTATGTGTTCCATAACAGTCCAATCCCACTACCTAGGGAGATCTGTACAGGAATCCAGTCCTTGATTACTCCATTTTTGTGGAACAATAAGGTGCCACGGGTCTCCTCTAAGGCTCTGAATGTGCCCTATGATAAGGGAGGTCTTGGGTTACCTAAATTTCTTTACTATTACCTAGCATCGCAAATAGTCTATATTCATTGTTGGCTCACGCAGGATCTAGATAATCCCAATGTCTTACTTCAGGCTCATTGGGCAGGCTCGCTAGAGGCACTACGGAACTGTCCCCTTCGGAAATTGAAAGACTACCCAAACCTGCCCCCTTGTATACTGGCACCCTACCAAGCATGGCAAAAGGCTATGAAATTGATTGGTGTTAAGTCTCCACTCGAGTCCTCATATCTCCCATTATGGAATAATTCCTATTTGCCACATTTCTACAGGGCTGAAGCTGTCGACTATTGGGCCCCCAAGAAGCTTAAGTATTTAGGAGACTTAATAGTGGACGGTCTTTTTGTGGACAAACTTAAATTAGAACAGGAGTTGGCCATCCCCACGATTCCCATGTTTCGTTATCTCCAACTGAGACATATGTTCCACTCACAATTCGGGGGAATGCTAGGGAACCTATCAGAACCGGCCATACTTACCTATTTACGTCAGCCTCACCCTCCTAAAATGATTTCGTATGTAAACACTAACATCTTGCTTATAATACCTCCCCCATTTGGGAGAGCATATGGCACGTGGAAGATAGATTTGCCATCCCTTACTATCGACCAATGGGAGGAAGGGACAGGGCACTTATTCTTATTCTGGCACATGGTATGGACCTGTCCTACAATAGTGGCCTATTGGAAGGAAGTGTGTGTATATATTTCAGAAGTCCTAGAGGTGCCTAACGTATATAGCCCTGAAAGCTGCCTGTTAGGGGTAGTAGAGGATCTACTGACAGCTGCCCATGTTAGACTAACTGTGAGGACATTACTATTCTATGCAAAAAAAATGCTGGTGATGGCCAGACCCTCCTGTTAAAAAAGAGTGGGTAAACTATGTTAATAACATGCTTCCATTAATAAAACTCACTTATGAAGCTCGGGGGTGTCTGGGTAAATTTCAGAAGATGTGGGACTTGTGGTAGGTGCTACGTTGCATTGATGTACTGAAATTTACTGTACATTTGATTGTATGCTATTTATGATATGATGTTATTGTACCTTCTTTTCTTTGACTTTCCCCTCCCTCCTTTTTAATTTCTGTATCCCTAATTTTTTGAAAACAATAAAAAGGAAACCTGTTAAAAAAAAATAATATTCATTTGCAAGGTGGTATTAAAAATATTTTTTTCAAGCTGAGGATGAAAGATGTGATATAGATTTCCCTGATGTTTCCCTTTTCGTGTCCACAGGTCTTCTCATCACAACTGAGCGACACAGTTTCACCTTTAAAGAAAAACTTGAGTTTGAGTGTCACTGAGCAAGAGGTTTCTTTTGATTTCCAAGATGATAGGGCTTTATATAACTTGAATTCGTTAATGACTGAGACTGATACGGGGATTTTAAGAACATGTGGAATAAACTTGGCTGAGATTTCAATTCCATTCAGTTTAGGGGGACACAGTGTAGATGTTTTTCAAGAATTGGTGGAAGAGGATTTGGTTACCCTTCATATTTCCATTCAGAGGCATCAATCAAATTTGTCCCCAGGTGAGCAACAAGCTTTAAAAGAGCTAAGGGATGACCCAATGTCATACGTAAAGCAGATAAAGGGGGTAGTTTTGGAAAAAACTGATTATATTTCTGAAGCTTTGAGACAGCTGCATGATGTAGAGGTTTATCAGAAGTTTCAATCCACAGGGAGAGTTTAGAAAAGATTTGGTTCAACTGGTGGAGATGGGTTTCCGTAATGGTGTGTTCAATCAGAGGGTGCAATGCCACTTGGTCCCTGAAGTACCCAATATACCCGTCTTTCACCATTTGCCCACAATTCATAAGGACAAACGCCCACCAGAGGGCAGACCTATCGTTTGTTGTGTAGGATCTTTAAATGAAAATCTGTCTGAGTTAATTGATATGCTACTGCAGCCACTTGTGAAAAGGCCTGATTCTTATATTAGAGATACAAAGCACATATTGCAGACCCTGGATGGTTTTATTTGGGATGATCCCGATTTGTGTTGGGCAACAGTAGACGTAGTCAGTTTATATTCCTGCATCCCACATGAGAAAGGCCTACAGGCCGTGAAATATCGTTTTTATATACATATGGGAATTACGATGAATCGGTCAATGTGTTTGTATTACAGGCACTGGAGTATTTATTCACTCATAATTTTTTCAGGTTTGACGATGTTTTTTACCTCCAGAGATGCGGGACCTCAATGGGTGCAAAATTTGTGCCCACCTATGCCAATTATGGGGTGGTGGGAAGAGACCCGCATCTATGGGGATGAAATACAGAATTTAAATAAGGTGAAATTCTATAAAAGATATGTGGATGATCTTTTGTTTATTTGGTGTGGTTAAATGACAATGACTGTAATTTGTCGTTCACTAGTGTCTTTGGAGGTGATAGTGCGAACTCTTTGGATTTAAAATTAACATATAGGAACAAAATAGTGTTCAGTACAGTCTTTCGGAAGGAGTCAGCTGGGAATTCCCTTTTGAAAGCGGATTCGTGCCCTCCTAAACATGTGTTTAAAGCCATCCCGATTGGACAGTTTCAGAGGTTACGCCGTAATTGCTGATGAGGAATATGTTTCTAAAGCTTAAAGCTCCCCATAGACACGACGATTCTTCTTGCCAACGACCGATTTTAGCAAAGTCCGACCAATCCTTCGAAATTAGTGGGATTCGAACGATCGTACATCTTACGATTTTTCAGCCGACATCTGTCAGGAAATTGATCGGCCGGGTTAAAAAATCTTTGTCGATCCCAGTGCAATGTATCTATGTTTGCAGGGCCAAGCAAGCAGCTCCCCTTTGTTTTCCTGGCAAATTGGTCTTCTTAGTTGATGGACAATTCGCACGATCGTTCCGAGAAAGTCGTGGTCTCACGATGAAGATCGGATCTTTTAAAAATCTCAACATTTTAGAGTTGAGAGATCGCTTTCTAGCAAGGGATTATCCCTTAGATCGTATGGAGGCAGCATTTTTGAAAGCTTGGAGGGAAAACAGATTTGACCTACTGAAAGATAGGATCGTGACTAGTACAACAAGAAGGGAAGCTGAATCCCCTATGTTCATTACATATAGTAGACAGTACTATCAGATTAAAAAGATCATTAAAAAGCATCTTCCGGTGCTTTATGGTGATGAATGCTTCCGTGAGATTTTTAAAAAAGGTTGCAAGTTTGTGACACGGCGTGCAGGTATGTGGCTCCACGAGATGTATCACTTGTGAAAGAATACTTGTATCCTCTTCATTTGACAATATTAGACCAGGAGGCCCCCCTGCTATGTACCAATAATAAAACCAGACCCCAGACCAGGTATCACCCCCTGCTGTATGTACCAATAATAAAACCAGACCCCAGACCAGGTATCACCCCCTGCTGTATGTACCAATAATAAAACCAGACCCCAGACCAGGTATCACCCCCTGCTGTATGTACCAATAATAAAATCAGACCCCAGACCAGGCGGCCCCCCTGCTATGTACCAATAATAAAATCAGACCCCAGACCAGGTATCCCCCCCCTGCTTAATTGCAGCAATAATAAAATCAGACCCCGGACCAGGCGGCCCCCCTGCTGTATGTACCAATAATAAAATAAGACCCCAGACCAGGTATCCCCCCCTGCTTAATTGCAGCAATAATAAAATCAGACCCCAGACCAGGCGGCCCCCCTGCTGTATGTACCAATAATAAAATAAGACCCCAGACCAGGTATCACCCCCTGCTGTATGTACCAATAATAAAACCAGACCCCAGACCAGGTATCCCCAACTGCTTAATTGCAGCAATAATAAAATCAGACCCCAGACCAGGCGGCCCCCCTGCTGTATGTACCAATAATAAAATAAGACCCCAGACCAGGTATCACCCCCTGCTGTATGTACCAATAATAAAATCAGACCCCAGACCAGGCGTCCCCCCCTGCTGTATGTACCAATAATAAAATCAGACCCCAGACCAGGTATCACCCCCTGCTTTATTGCAGCAATAATAAAATAAGACCCCAGGCCAGGTATCACCCCCTGCTGTATGTACCAATAATAAAATCAGACCCCAGACCAGGTGGCCCCCTGCTGTATGTACCAATAATAAAATCAGACCCCAGACCAGGCGGCCCCCCTGCTGTATGTACCAATAATAAAATCAGACCCCAGACCAGGAGGCCCCCCTGCTATGTACCAATAATAAAACCAGACCCCAGACCAGGTATCACCCCCTGCTGTATGTACCAATAATAAAATCAGACCCCAGACCAGGTGGCCCCCCTGCTATGTACCAATAATAAAATCAGACCCCAGACCAGGTATCCCCCCCTGCTTAATTGCAGCAATAATAAAATCAGACCCCGGACCAGGCGGC
Organism: Xenopus laevis; assembly: GCF_017654675.1. Classification (NCBI taxonomy): domain Eukaryota; kingdom Metazoa; phylum Chordata; class Amphibia; order Anura; family Pipidae; genus Xenopus; species Xenopus laevis. The sequence continues at coordinate 10,864,598 of NC_054375.1, forward strand.
CCCCCTGCTGTATGTACCAATAATAAAATAAGACCCCAGACCAGGTATCCCCCCCCTGCTGTATGTACCAATAATAAAATCAGACCCCAGACCAGGTATCCCCCCCTGCTGTATGTACCAATAATAAAATCAGACCCCAGACCAGGTGGCCCCCCTGCTATGTACCAATAATAAAATCAGACCCCAGACCAGGCGGCCCCCCTGCTGTATGTACCAATAATAAAATCAGACCCCAGACCAGGCGGCCCCCCTGCTATGTACCAATAATAAAATCAGACCCCAGACCAGGCGGCCCCCCTGCTGTATGTACCAATAATAAAATAAGACCCCAGACCAGGTATCACCCCCTGCTTTATTGCAGCAATAATAAAATCAGACCCCAGACCAGGCGGCCCCCCTGCTGTATGTACCAATAATAAAATAAGACCCCAGACCAGGTATCCCCCCCCTGCTGTATGTACCAATAATAAAATCAGACCCCAGACCAGGTATCCCCCCCTGCTGTATGTACCAATAATAAAATCAGACCCCAGACCAGGCGGCCCCCCTGCTGTATGTACCAATAATAAAATCAGACCCCAGACCAGGTATCACCCCCTGCTGTATGTACCAATAATAAAATCAGACCCCAGACCAGGCGGCCCCCCTGCTGTATGTACCAATAATAAAATCAGACCCCAGACCAGGTATCACCCCCTGCTGTATGTACCAATAATAAAATCAGACCCCAGACCAGGTATCCCCCCCCCCTTTCTGTGGAACCAAAATAACAGACCTCAGATCAGGACCAAAATAACAGACCTCAGATTAGGAGTGAGTGACCCAAAAGTGAAGCAGAGATCCTGTCCAGCGTTCCTGTCAGCAGCCTGTTCCTGTCAGCAGTGAAGAGAGCAGCCAAAAGAAGCGTCCATTCCCTTGGAGATGCAGCTGCGAAATGAAGCCGCAGTACCGACGTCTTCCTGAAGACTCGGTTGCTATGTGACGTCGCTTCCGGAAGTGACGTAACGAAACAGGAAGTCGGGTCCCGGAAGAGAGCCACAGCAGCGCGCACGTACAGAAGAAGAAGGAGAACAAGGAAGAAGATGGCGGAGACCCCTTGGACGCCGTGGGACAGTGCCGGTTTGACATTTCTCCAACCTCTTACCCAAACAGCAGGAAAGAACAGCATATTGTAGGTGTCATGTATATACATTTGTTTTTTTAAATAATTATAAATTGTGTTACTGGTCCTTTAAGGTGGTCACACACAGGCAAATTAAAGCTGCCAATATCGGTCCTTTAGACCGATTCGGTATCTTATCTACCAGCGTGTGGGGGCTTCCGTCCGAGTTTAGGCCAAAAACCGGCCTATCGATTGGGCAGGTTTGATTTTTCCTGCGCTCGAGGACTACAGATTCAGTCCTACGACCTGTCTGCAACAATGCTCTTCGTCGTAATCCGATCGTTAAGTCCTAGGGCCGATTCGGATGAACCATTTCACCCTGCCGTTAGAGGGCATATCGGGGAAAGATTCACTCATTTGGCGACCTCATCAAAGGAGCAGATCTTATCCTGGATGGCCACCCTTAGTCTTATTTTGCCATATCACCCATTCTGCCAACACCCAGAACAAATGTAGCAATATTATTTTGCCATGCTATTGGATGACCATTTAGCCTATACTTAAAGGAACAGTAAAACTAAACATTAAAGTGTTCTAAATTGTTAAAATATAATGTATTGATTCCCTGCAATGGAACAACTGGTGTGTTTGCTTCAGAAACACTACTATAGTTTATATAAAAAGCTGCTGTGTAGCCACAGGGGCAGCCAAAGCACAGGATACATCGCAGATAACAGATGCACTCTGTAGAATACCATTGTATTCTATTACACAGCTTACCTGTTATCTGCTTTGTAACCTGTGCCTTTTCTCATTTTCATCTTGAATGGCTCCCCCCTCCCCCCCATGGCTACACAGAAGCCTATTTATTTAAACTATAGTAAGAAAACACACATAACTTACCAATGCAGGGCAACAGCACATGATATTTTTTATTATTTTTTTTTTTCCAAAAAACATTTTAAAGAATAGCATACAGAAAATAAAGGGATGGGGGACAAAAAGAAGAAGAAGAAATTCTTTAAAAACGTAGTTACTGATATACAATAGGCATTATGTTACTTAATGGTTTCTTCTACCAGTTGCTGCCATTCTTTATATTGCGGAGGAAATGTTTTCCTCCAGTATCTCGGGATTAGGGATTTTGCTGCGTTTAGCAAATGCATAGTAAGTGTAAGCACATGATATTTTAATTACTTTAAAATGCTTTTATTTTGTGGTGTTAATATCCATCCTTTCAGTTCTTATATTTTCATATGCATCTCTGTTAAATGGTCTAGCCAGCTTAGTGGAACCCATTGAACTTCATGAGCCAATTTGAAAAGATTAAGAAGGTTCACAAACACACAGTAGACCAACCTTTTTTACACAGCCTAAACATACAAGCCTGTCTGAAAATCTGCATAAGGATGTTTAAACATTCATCCACATGGAATGAAAGTGAAAAGTATTTATCTCTGCTGTTAGATGTTAGGTACTGCCTTGCAAAGTCGCCCTGAAGGGAAAGGGTTAGCCAGGTCTTAGATGCACCATTAATAAATCTGCCTGTGGATGATTCCAAACCCAACGCTGCCTGCATCTCATCCCAAGAGAGCTGTCACTGCCTTTATAAACACAAGCTTCCTGTTAGCCAATTTAGTCAATATGGTGCGTATTCCAGTGGGTTACAAAAGCAACTAGTGCACCATTCCCAAAGATTAGCCATATAGCACTGACATCAAATAACGTTTTGATGTGCGGGGACAGTTGCCTTTGCCAACATATAGCAGATCGTGTGCTAGAATTCCCTGTAGCAAGGAACCAATTCCTGCAGGTACTTTTGTAAGAACTGCTCATCAAATCCCGGCTGTAAATCCTGTATATGTCAAGTACAACTAAAGAGATTTTACTCCTCAGGGGATTTTAAACAAACTACTACACAGCTGTGGGAATAGCAAGACATTGATTCACAGTTTGTTTGTACAAAAACTGCAGTAGTAAAAGGGGACATCATTTTTTTTTTACAATAGGTGAGATTATCAAGTTTACATGAAATTGCCAACTTGATTCGATAATTTATCATATAGTGATCTATTAAGATTTTACCGTTACTTGATCTGTATGGCAACTCTAACTCATATTGATTAATGTATTCATGTATTCAGTTAAACTAAAAATAAACTATGGGAGCTAAAACAAAAGTGTAACACGAAGATATCACTGAAACATTGTTCAACCTTATTTACAAGGAGATCAAATGGGATAGTGCTAAGCATTATCCTCTCAATGTATTGCAGCACTGTGTAACCATTGCCAGGCAAACTACACACTACAGATGAACACTGATATCAAGGTGTAAGTTCCACCCTACAGCAAATCACAGCATCTACCATGTAAAAGAGGGAAGAAATTACAACTCTACCTACAATGCGCGTTCAGTCAGACTTTAAAGTGCAATGTGTGTAACACAACTAAATGTAGCACTGACTGCTGCGGATTAGCTAACAAAAGTACACATAATACATAAAGCAAAAAACCTAAATTACCAGGAACAAGACACTAAAAATAAATCAATATTGGTGGAATTAACATTTCGTAAGATTGAAGGAGCAAAATACACCTATGCCCAGCATGAGCCAAATAGATAGGGTTGTATTTAAAATGTATTCTGCCTTTTCTCCCACAAATCTTTTTATATTTATTTTGTTTTTATCCTTAACACCGCACTCCTGTCAGAGCAGTCATCAGAGTGACAGAAATGGTACAACTATAGGTTGGGCAAACATTGACCAGGAGAAAACATATATTTAATACTGTCTGAGGCCACAGTAGAAAAAAAATGGATTTCTGTTGTTGGCCTTGTCCTTCCATTTCCCCAGTGGCTATGGGGGAAATGCTTACAGATAAGACAGAGTTCTGTTTTACTGTGACTGGCAATTATTTAGCATTTTCTCCCACTTTGCTCAGGAGAAGCAAGGAGTTGAAACCATGCAACTGGTTAGTGCAGAAAATAAAAAAAAAAAACAATAGATATTGTATCCTGCAGTGGGCAAGTGTTTTCGGTCTGCAGTGACTGTCATTTTTATGGCGCATTATTTATTACTTAATTACACTGTGTAAACTGTAAATAACGCATTCTACCATTTACAGTATTCTTGAACCAATAATTTTTTTAGATGTAATATTGGTGTGTAGAAAGCCACCTCAGGTCATTGTGCCTGATCCTGTGCTTTCAGAAACATACAGCATACACAATGTAACTGCTTTCAGATAAGCTAATATAAGCTATTATTTGTACTCAATGTAACTTGAGGAGTCATGATTTGAGTGACTTGAAAAAGGGACTGGCTCCCGAAACATGTCGTGAGTGAAAATACACCAATAAAAGGGTGTTTGCAGACTAAAGTACTGCCTGTTCCTGGTCTGTTTCCTATACTTTCAAATTGAATGCTTATCACATGATGGATGGTGTGTGTTGAAACAGCAGGTCTATACGTATCTGATTTCTGATTACGTATCGCTCATCTTGTTCTGAATATTGAGTCATGATTTGAGTGAGCCAGGTGGGTGACTTGGGTGTTTTACAACTGAGTGCTATTCTTATGTGCACCGCTAAGTGGGGCACAGGACCATTTTTAGCAATGTAGGTGTCAAGCAGCTGTTATTTTGTGGCTTTCTCATTGTTCTGCTGCAGGGAGATATCACTCCAACTTGCAGTGCAGTGGTAAAATGAGTTTGATTTATTAGAGCATGGCTGAGGGCACGTGGAAAATGAAGAATATCTCTAGCCCCATGTCAAATCAAAAATCGTGCTCTTTTGAAAAATTTACTTCAATGCAGGAATATCCAAAAATCTGTTATCAGACATGACTGACCTGAACAGGATGAAGCCCAGAGATTCTACAGCTGCTCTTCTAACATCATCATTGACATCACTCACCTACAAGGGAGACAGAAGTAAATGTAGCAGGTTGGCAGAAGTTCTTTGCAACTAGCCATCCTAAGCACAGGGTTTACATTAGATACTAGAGCATTCTCTATCAACAGAAGGAAAAAATACCTTTTTGAAGAAATGACTTATTTACAGGAAGTACCAATCAAGAGTTAATTACATGCGTTGATTTTATGCCTCCATGCCGCATTTCATAGAGCCCAACAAATGTGGCAGGCTGATATACCTTCACTAAACCCAGATGATTGGGAAGAGGCTGCAGAAGATCTTTATGATTTTCTGATCTCCACCAGAGACCACCTCATCCAATTCAAGTTCATCCACCAGCTGTACCTTAAGCTGGCCATAGACGCAAAGATCTGATCGTACGAATCGAGGATTCGTACGATTTTCGAACCGTGTGTGGAGAGTCCGGACATTTTTCGTTCGGCGGAGATCGGTCGTTTGGTTGATCGGACAGGCTGCCGATAATATCTCTGCGTGTATTGCCGATCGTACGATTTTCAGTGGGAGACTGTCACTAGCTTTGGTTGGACATAGATATCGTACGATTGCTGTCAGGGGCAGAACATTGCTGATCTGTTCTTTAACTAATCTGACTGGTAAGACTTTGATCTGAATGGTTAGTGGCGGGTCGGGAGATGGGAAAGTCCGATTGTACGATGATTCGTACGATCGGATCTTTGCATCTATGGCCGAGGAAATTTTGCAAACCCACAGAAGTCCGATGTCCTAAATGTCACCACCCAGATACCACATACTACCACATTTGGGAGTGCCAACAGGTACTCCAGTTCTGGTGGATTAACTACGGCAACAGATGGCCTTTCCTGGAACTTGCACGCAAAGAGTGTGTTTATTGGGAATGTAGAATGGGAATGTAGAACATACAGTACTTCCCCTGGTAAAGACTAGAACCCTTATTAAAACTGTTCTATTCTATGCAAAACAATCCATAATTATAAAATGGATAACCCCTCAAAGACCCACAATACAGCACCGGTTAACACTGGTCAATAGTGTCCTTACTAAAATAAAATTGACATACAAGGCTAGAGACTGTCCAAAAAAAATTTGAGAAAGTGTGGTCCCCCTGGCTGGAACTACATCCAGAACAGGACCAATGACAAACAGAAGACAGGGAGAGAGAGAGAGAGAGAGAGGAAGAGAGAGAGATGCTTGTCATTTTCACAAAGAAAAGGAAGGTGACTGTCAATCTGACATTTATTTAAAAAAAAACATTATTACATTTAAAGGACAAGGAAACTTGTTTTATGCTTGCAGTATATAACAATGTACCCCTTGCTGAAATAGATCACTAGCTTGCTTTTTTTAAAAAATACCACTTATATGAATCACTGCTCATCTGTTAAACTCTATGGGGCAAATTCACTAAGATGCGAAGTTGCGCCAGGCGCAACTTCGCCACACTTCGCCATGCGTAGTTTCGCCAGCGCTCCGCAAATTCACTAAAATCCGAAGTTGCGCACAGGGGTAGCGTAAGGTTGCGAAATTGCGCTAGCGTTGATTCGCTATGTAAAGCGAAGTTACGCTAGCGCAGGCTAATTTGCATACGGCGCGAAATTCAAATTTCAATGGAGGAACACGTATTAGCACTACAAATGCCTAGAAAACCTTCAAATCAGCAAATAAAAATTTTATTTTGCCCTACACATGTGCCCACTGTCTAGGTAAGTTGCCATGAGTCAGGAAATGTAGGGGGGAAGGAGGGGAGCCCCAAAAATATTTTCGATCTTTTTCAGCCTATCACCCATCATGTAGAAAACACACCAGCGTTTTTTGGGACTTAGAAAAAAATTTGACTTTTTTTGAAACAATCCCTATCTACTCTATTGCGCTTCGCCAGGTCTGAGGTGGCGAAGGAAGTCTAGCGTAAAAGGTAGCGTTCAGTACACTGCGCAAGTTAGTGAATTTGCGTAGTTACGTCGCTAGCGAAAATTCGCCTGGCGTAAGGGTGCTAAGTAACACTAGCGAAACTACGCCAGCGTTCGTTAGTGAATTTGCGCAGTAACGAAAAATGCCAAACGCTAGCGAATTAACGCTAGCGTTCGGCGCTTCGGCGCTTAGTGAATTTGCGCTTATGTGTCTGCTCTGTCCCGGCCACCATCTTTGCATTTCCTGCATTATCATTTTGGATCAAACGTTCTCACGGAAAAGATTTTGTGCGCATGCGCCTTTTGGAAATCGGATCTACTAAGCATGCTCCTAGTCTTGGTCTTCTCTGTGTAGTGTTGCATTGCAGGAATTTCGTTTAATTTAGCCAGTGGTTTTATGAGAAGTGCACTAGTAAAATGATCTACCTTGCAAGGACCAAACATGGAGTAGTTTCCCTACTTGGTCATTATGCCTCAATAAATAACAAAATCATAGATTTTTTGTGATTAGAACAAAAGACAAAAATTATGCTCAGCACAAGCTCCATTTTTTGAACTCATGTTGCACAAGAGGGTATACTGCCCTTTTAAATGTGTGTTGAACACTGTTGTTCTCTGCATCAGCCTCACTAACTTGACTAAAAGAAGTATATTTTTAGTTTCATAAACGTGGCACACAATCAACTAGTAGTACAGTTTGTATATTCATCTTACTATATGTTATCAAATGTGCTCTTGTTCTTCAACTACAGTGTATGATTGTTTTGACACAGCAGGATGGGTAGGTAATTCCAACTAACTGCCCTGAAGCTGATGCTTGTAGGCAGTGACCCTGTATAATCTTCATGCAGAAATAGCCTTAACTCTCAGAGCTAATCTTTTAAAGATAACATGCGTGTAAACTAATTAGGTATACCAAACTTAAGGCACATTAAGGTAACCAATTACAAATTTAAAGGAAAAAAAGTAATATTATTATTCCTTAATAGAACGCAAATAAATACACACTCAAAACAGCCTCTTTGGTAAACTAGAGTAGAACTTTTTAAAACAGCTGGGTAACTAAAGGACACATTGTTTAAGGCTGGGAGATGCTTCCTTCTCATGGCAATTATATCTACCCCCTCTGATTTTAATTTGCAAATTAATACCAATATAGTTAACCAAATATTTTTATGGTAACACAAGAAAATGCAAACTGCACCTTTAAGTAGGGTTAAAGAAATGTGTTTACCAAAGGTAGTGCCCCACTGGGCAGTGGTGAATTTTATTTGTATAATACCTGCAAGTCATGGGGCAATTATATTGACGAATGGTCAGGTACAGCAAGTAAAACAGCAATTGTAATAACTAATTCAAAGAGAATGCAGGTATAAGGGCAATTATATTATATTGACATGGGGGGCTGCATGCATTGGGGCAAATATATTTAAATACGGACAGGCACTGCTCAAACATGGTGGTGCTTATATTAACTAATGGGAGTGACTGCAGGTACTGCACAAACATACAGCACTTGTTTTAACAAATGAGTGTGACTGCAAGTACAGTAGTAATAATATCAGTCAAATTCAAGACACTTTATTCTAACCATATAATATCCCAGGGGCCCTTGGAAATTTACAGCCTATAAAATTGTAGTCCCTCACACCTAGCTGCTACAAAGAACTGCAACTGGAGTGGGAGGGAGAATGCGCTCGCCCCTACTATTCCCACCACCCACCTCCTTCTCTACCTGCTCCTCAGTTACTGAAAGCAATGCCGCCAGATGACTATGCATGGTGACTTTCCTGAAGTTGTGTTCTCTAAACTGAGCCTGTTATTTAAACCTGTTCATAACTGTATTAGTGATTTACCAATAGTTGCCTATAAATGTTGGCAAACAGGATTAAAAATTGCTCATATATACTACATTCACCTTGTCTCTGCAGAGGCTATCAGCGCATCTGCTTCTTCCATTCGACCATACATGACCATAGCTATGCCCACAGCCAGTCCCTTCAAAATTTTCTCATGCTGAAGTCTCTTGGGGCATATCCCACCATATCCTCAATTGCCTGAGCATTTTTGGAGCCCAGCATCACTAAGCCGAAAGCCAGTCCTTGCTGCCTCTCCTGTGAAAAAATGAATAGTTAACTTCTTTAGCATTCAAATTGAACAGAGCAAAATACAGTAAAACATATAAAACAATGAAGTTATTGATGGATTTGGGGATACAAGGAGACAACACATTCCACCAATGGGAGAATATACGAACAGCCCCCTATAACAGTAGGTTACTAATTTTACTTGCAAGGTGTCTCCGATGTAAGTCATCTGAAAAAATCTGAAGATTCTCTAGCATAAATAGTGCAGAAGGCAAAAGGAATAGGCATAAAAAAGAATCTCTTATTAGTGGCTATCTGTCAACCCAAAATTGTTCTTTATTGCATACGTGAAAGATTAATGTATCCTAAGGCAACGCTCTTTCCCATCAATTAAGACATTTCAATGAGTTTTCAAGTGTATCTGTAAAAAATGTAAATCAGATTTCTTGGGTCGCAACAGTAAGCGCAACTAACGTTTCCACAGCTTTGTCGAAAAGATGGCAGAACGGATAATGACAAACACCATCTTAATAGTGGTAATGCGATATCTATGTAAACTATATGTACCACTCATGGACCAATATTAGTGTGAAATTACCGTCAAGGAGCCTGGTTCGACTTAGCGTGCGTGCTTGGAAACCGCCTTCTTCGGATATTGAGACGACTGAGCTAAGTGAGCGCTCCTGAAGTTACCCCATGGTGGTATGCAGGGCCGGCAAAAGCTCAATAAAACTATATGTGTACACCAAGCGCTAAAGCATAAGTGGTCATTAATACTGTAAATTGAGCAAACATAACCATGCACTGTAAAAATTAGGCGTCTGGGGATCAGAAATAAGTATGGGGTCAGAACAGTAGTT
>NC_054375.1:10875472-10912024 GCF_017654675.1 Xenopus laevis
AAAAAGGAGAGATGTGGGGAAATGAAGAATATACTTAGCCCATCATGTCATCAAAAAATCGTGCTCTTTTTGAAAAAATTTACTTAATGCAAGGAATATCCAAAAATCTGTTATCAGACATGACTGACCTGAACAGGATGAAGCCCAGAGATTCTACAGCTGCTTCTTTCTAAGCATCATCATTGACATCACTCACCTACAAGGGAGACAGAAGTCAATCGTACAGGTTGGCAGAAGTTCTTTGCAGACTACATCCTAAAGCACAGGGTTTAAATTAGATACTAGAGCATCTTCTATAAACAGAAGGAAAAAATACCTTTTTGAATTCAAATGACTTATTTACAGGAAAGTAACCAATCAAGAGTTACTTACATGGTTGATTTTATGCCTCATGCGCATTTCATAGAGCCAACAAATGTGGCAGGCTGATATACCTTCACTAAACGCCAGAGATTGGGAGGAGGCTGTCAGAATGATTCTTTATGATTTTCTGATCCCACAGAGACCCACCCATCCATTCAAGTTCATCCACCAGCTGTACCTAAGCTGGCATAGACGCAAAGATCTGATCGTACGATATCGAGGATTCGTACGATTTTCGAACCGTGTGTGGAGAGTCCGGACATATTTTCGTTCGGCGGAGATTCGGATCGTTTGGTGATCGGACATGGCTGCCGATAATCATCTCTGGCGTGTATCGATCGTTACGATTTTCCAGTGGGAGACTGTCACTAGCTTTGGTTTGGACATAGATAACTTGTACGATTGCTGTCAGGCAGAACATAATTGCTGATCTGTTCTTTACTAATTCTGACTGGTAAGGACTTTGATCTGAATGGTTAGTGCGGGTCGGGAGATTGGGAAAGTCCCGATTGTACGATGATTCGTACGATCCGGATCTTTGCATCCTATGGCCGAGGAAATTTTGCAAACCCACAGAAGTCCGATGTCTAACTGTCACCACCCAGATACCACAATACTACCCCACATTTGGGAGTGCCCACAGGTAACTCCAGTTCTGGTGGATTACTACGGCAACAGATGGCCTTTCCTGGAACTTGCACGCAAAAGAGTGTGTTTATTGGGAATGTAGAATGGGAATGTAGAACATACAGTACTTCCCCTGGTAAAGACTAGAACCCTTATTAAAACTGTTCTATTCTATGCAAAACAATCCATAATTATAAAATGGATAACCCTCAAAGACCCACAATTACAGCACCGGTTAACAAAAGTGTCCTTACTAAAATAAAAATGACATACAAGGCTAGAGACTGTCAAAAAAATTTGAGAAAGTGTGGTCCCCCCTGGCTGGAACTACATCCAGAACAGGACCGATGACAACCAGAAGAAGGGAGAGCGAGAGAGAGAGAGAGAGAGAGAGGAAGAGAGAGAGATCTTGTATTTTCACAAAGAAAAGGAAGGTGACTGTTCAATCTGACATTTATTTTTTTTAAAAAAAAAAAAAAACATTATTAAATTTAAAGGACAAGGAAACTTGGTTTTATGCTTGCAGTATATTCAATGTACTCCTTGCTGAATAGATCACTAGCTTGCTTTTTTTAAAAATACCACTTATATGAATCATGCTCATCTGTTAATCTATGGGGCAAATTCACTAAGATGCGAAGTTTGCGCCAGGTGCGCAACTTCGCCCACTTCGCAATGCTTAGTTTCGCCAGCGTCCCGCAAATTCAGCTAAAATCCGCAAGTTGCGCACAGGGGTAGCGTAAGGTGCGAATTGCCTAGCGTTGATTCGCTATGTAAAGCGAAGTTAGCTCAAGCGCAGGCTATTTGGCTACGGCGCGAAATTCAAAATTTCAATGGAGGAACACGTATTAGCACTACAAATGCCTAGAAAACCTTCAAATCAGCAAATAAAAATTTTATTTTGGCCCTACACATGTGCCCACTGTCTAGGTAAGTTGCCATGAGTCAGGAAATGTAGGGGGGAAGGAGGGAGCCCCAAAAATATTTTCGATCTTTTTTCAGCCTATCACCCATCATGTAGAAAACACACCAGCGTTTTTTGGGACTTAGAAAAAATTTGACTTTTTTTGAAACAAATCCCTATCTACTCTATTGCGCTTCGCCAGGTCTGAGGTGGCGAAGGAAGTCTAGCGTAAAAGTAGCGTTCAGTACACTGCGCAAGTTAGTGAATTTGCGTAGTTACGTCAGCTAGCGAAAATTCGCCTGGCGAAGGGTGCGAAGTAACACTAGCGAAACTACGCCAGCGTTCGTTAGTGAATTTGCGCAGTAACGAAAAATGCCAAACGCTAGCGAATTAACGCTAGCGTTCGGCGCTTTGGCCCTTAGTGAATTTGCGCTTAGTTGTCTGCTCTGTCCCGGCCACCATCTTTGCATTCCTGCCATTATCATTTTGGATCAAACGTGTCTCACGGAAAAAGATTTTGTGCGCATGCGCCTTTTGAAATCGGATCTACTAAGCATGCTCCTAGTCTTGGTCTTCTCTGTGTAGTGTTGGCATTGCAGGAATTTCTTTAATTTAGCCAGTGGTTTTTATGAGAAGTGCACTAGTAAAATGATCTACCTTGCAAGGACCAAACATGGAGTAGTTTCCCTACTTGGTCATTATGCTCAATAAATAACAAAATCATAGATTTTTTGTGATTAGAACAAAAGACAAAAATATGCTCAGCACAAGCTCCATTTTTTGAACTCATGTTGCACAAGAGGGTATACTGCCCTTTAAATGTGTGTTGAACACTGTGTTCTCTGCATCAGCCTCACTAACTTGACTAAAAGAAGTATATTTTTAGTTTCATAAACGTGGCACACAATCAACTAGTAGTACAGTTGTATATTCATCTTACTATATGTTATCAAATGTGCTCTTGTTCTTCAACTACAGTGTATGATTGTTTTGACACAGCAGGATGGGTAAGGTAATTCCAACTAAACTGCCCTGAAGCTGATGCTTGTAGGCAGTGACCCTGTATAATCTTCATGCAGAAATAGCCTTAACTCTCAGAGCTAATCTTTTAAAGATAACATGCGTGTAAACTAATTAGTATACCAAACTTAAGGCACATTAAGGTAACCAATTACAAATTTAAAGGAAAAAAAGTAATATTATTATTCCTTAATAGAACGCAAATAAATACACACTCAAAACAGCCTCTTTGGTAAACTAGAGTAGAACTTTTTAAAACAGCTGGGTAACTAAAGGACCACATTGTTTAAGGCTGGGAGATGCTTCCTTCTCATGGCAATTATATCTACCCCCTCTGATTTTAATTTGCAAATTAATACCAATATAGTTAACCAAATATTTTTATGGTAACACAAGAAAATGCAAACTGGCACCTTTAAGTAGGGTTAAAGAAATGTGTTTACCAAGGTAGTGCCCCACTGGGCAGTGGTGAATTTTATTTGTATAATACCTGCAAGTCATGGGGCAATTATATTGACGATGGTCAGGTACAGCAAGTAAAACAAGCAATTGTAATAACTAATTCAAAGAGAATGCAGGTATAAGGGCAATTATATTATATTGACAATGGGGGGCTGCATGCATTGGGGCAAATATATTTAAATACGGACAGGCACTGCTCAAACATGGTGGTGCTTATATTAACTAATGGGAGTGACTGCAGGTACTGCCACAAACATACAGCACTTGTTTTAACAAATGAGTGTGACTGCAAGTACAGTAGTAATAATATCAGTCAAATTCAAGACACTTTATTCTAACCATATAATATCCCAGGGGCCCTTGGAAATTTACAGCCTATAAAATTGTAGTCCCTCACACCTAGCTGCTACAAAGAACTGCAACTGGAGTGGGAGGGAGAATGCGCTCGCCCCCTACTATTCCCACCACCCACCTCCTTCTCTACCTGCTCCTCAGTTACTGTAAGCAATGGCCGCCAGATGACTATGCATGGTGACTTTCCTGAAGTTGTGTTCTCTAAACTGAGCCTGTTTATTTACCTGTTCATAACTGTATTAGTGATTTACCAATAGTTGCCTATAAATGTTGGCAAACAGGATTAAAAATTGCTCATATATACTACATTCACCTTGTCTCTGCAGAGGCTATCAGCGCATCTGCTTCTTCCATTCGACCATACATTGACCATAGCTATGCCACAGCCAGTCCCCTCAAAATTTTCTTCATGCTGAGTCTCTTGGGCATATCCCACCATATCCTCAATTGCCTGAGCATTTCTGCGAGCCCAGCATCACTAAGCCGAAAGCCAGTCCTGCTGCCTCTCCTGTGAAAAAATGAATAGTTAACTTCTTTAGCATTCAAATTGAAACAGAGCAAAATACAGTAAAACATATAAACAATGAAGTTATTGTGGTTTGGGGATACAAGGAGACAACACATTCCACCATGGGAGATATACGAACAGCCCTATAACAGTGAGGTTACAATTTCTACTTCAAGGTTCTCCGATGTAAGTCATTAGAAAAAACTGAATTTCTAGCATAAATATGCAGAAGCAAAAGAATAAGCAAAAAAGAAGTCTCTTATAGGGCATCTCTACCCAAAAATTGTTCTTTTGCATACTGAAAGATAATGTAATCCTAAGCAACTTTCCATCAATTAAACATGTTCAATAGTTTTCAAAGGTTATCTGTAAAAAAATGTTAATCAGCATTTTTTGGGTCGCAACAGTAAGCGCAAACTAACGTTTCCACAGCCTTTGTCCAAAATGCAACGGATAATACAAAACACCATCTTAATGTGGGTATACGATATCTAGTAAACTATATTAACCACTCATGGGACCAGATATTAGTGGGTGCACATTACCTTCAAGGGGCTGGTTCGACTGCGTGGTGCTGGAACCCCTTCTTCGGATATGTGGAGACACTGACCTATGAGCGGCTCCCATGGTTACCCGATGGTGGTATGCAGGGCCGCAAAAGCTCAATAAAACTATATGTGTACACCAAGCGCTAAAGCATAAGTGGTCATTAATACTGTAAATGAGAACATAAACCATGCACTGTAAAAATAGCTCTTGGGATCAGAAATAAGTATGGGAGGCAGAACAGTATTATTTCAAAATAAGACACCAGTTCATTGAGTCCATTAGGGGCTGAGTGTGTTAAGTCTATGAATCCAACGTAATTCAAGCTGTAACAACATCTTCTCTCTGTTGCCCCCCCCCCCTTTTGGGGGGGGGATGTGATCAATCAGCATACACTCTAAAACTTGTCAATGTACGCTTATGTTAAGAAAGTGGAGTGCTACGGGTGCGTCTGCTTTGCCGGTTATCCATTATCATTTGCGGATCTGATGCATATCAACCACAGATTGACTTGCATGTCCAAGTTTACCATTTATTTCATTAGTGCCCATGTGGGCCTCTTTTTATGTGGGTAGACTATAACGACGTTCGAGAACGTATGGCTAACCACAGATCATCCATCAGATCCGCTTTGGATACCGGCAAAACAGAAGCACCCGTATCTCTCCATTCTCTTACACAAACATACATTGGCAAGTTTGAAGTGTATGCTGATTGATTATATTGCCCCCCCCCCCGTATACAAAGGGGGCAACAGAAAGAAGATGTTGTTACAACTCGAATTAAGTTGGATTCATAGACTCAGCCCTCATGGACTCAATGAACTGGTGTCTTAATCACCATTTATTGCTTTAATGCTTGGGTACACGTATAGTTTAGCTGCTCAATTATTTAACTTCAGCAACGACTCGTTGGTCAGTGTCCCCACAGATCCGAAGAAGGGGTTCCATCACCACGCAGTCGAACCACTCCCTTGAAAGTAATGTACACCACCAAATGGTCTGTGAGTGTTTAATATTGTTACTAATATCCGAAGAGGCTACTGTCAACGCGGGCAGGTGAATGCAGTATGCACACTAAATTATGGCCGCAGCCCAGCTTCAATTGAAACGGTTGAGAAGATCTTTTAGCAGTGTCGGAGGGTCGGGTGAGTGAGGCTTTGCGGGGGCTGGGGAGGCTTTGCGGGGGGGGGGGCTTGAGGGAAATATACCTTGTGCAGCAGCATTTACTTTATACTGACACGTTCCTATGATTTTTATAGGAATGTGTCAGTATCGCTTTAAATGCTTTACGTTTCACTAAGAATTTGGTAGAGGGACTGTTTTTAAGTTACACAGTATACTGCCATTATGTCACTGCTCACGATATGTTACATTCGGGTCCCACCACAATGTATATTTAAGATGGTTTTGTATTAACCGTTGCACTTTAACAAAGGCTGTGGTTCCAGCTGAAACTTTAGTCGCGCTTACTGTTGCGCCCACAATAAAATTACCTTATTTTCACCATAAGACTGCGAGTGCTGCTTCATTCCAGACTGTTCTGCATTTAGACTGAGAATTGCACCCAGGCACTAGTGACTGCTTTATCGTGAGTGCCAGTACTCCTTTTGAGATATATATATATCTCTTCACATAGACCCGCACTCCAAATTTCCTTTATTGCATACCACGCACGTTTGGCCCACCTTCTGGCCTCTCTAGCACTGTTTTTATTTGACCCCATCTGTTATGTTGTCCCTTCTTATTTTACCTCATCTCTCAATATTTTTGTTTCAAACAAAGCTTTTTTTGTTGGAGCATTTCCTGCCTCCTGTCAGTCCTGATCTCTGCTCAGTCTTCCTTGCCTCTTTATTTTTAAGGTGTACTCCGACCAGATTTAAAAGCATCTAGGGCTGAAAGTTTTGGTGTAGCAGGGAAAGAAAACCTACAGTCAGGAACCTATGCTGGCTCAAAGACCCACAGAAGACCTCTGGCTGGAACCCCAATAAGCCCTGGTCTAACATAATAGTATCCTCGGAGAGAACTATATTGCTGCAGTAGCTTTCCTTTCCGAAGTGCACTTTTGAACATTCCATAAGCTGCAGTATTTGAAGTGTTGATATTAAAACAGTTGCTCTGTTGAATAGCAGTAAGGAAATCATTATTTCATCAGGGTGCTTCTATAATGAGGGTACTTAAGAATCTAGCCTCAGTCAGATAAATTGAAGTCACCAAAAGGGGAGGCATTTGAGCCACTGTAACATCCCGTATTTAGAATACACAAATATAGTGTAAGAACCATTTTGAAAAAAGTGACTGCTTGCCTTACAGATCCTATTTTATATTATAACTAGCTACTCTTACCATCCCTCTTTCAGCTTGTTTGGCATAATTTCTCAAACAGCACCAACCAGTTATTTCAACAATAACCAAATAAAAAAATATATAATTTATATTATCCTCACCAGTAACCGCATCATCCTGATGCAAGTAGAAGGTCGTACACATCTTGTCGTGCAGTCCCCAGGGCTGCCAAACCAAGCCCCAGACAACCACCATGCCTCACAATCTAAAAAAAAAAAGAAAAAAAAAAAAGAGGCACACAATTATCCAAAATATATATCATCATAAAAATGCATATTTACCCAATTGGAAAAGCATTGGGGGGAAAAGTTACATTATTTCAAAATATGTTTGTAAAAAAATATAGCCTTTTTTTACCAGTGGAAACAAAATAACTTCTAGTTATTATTAGTAACTTAAAGTGCTGAAACTAAATCTAAAAACATTCACGTACGTAGAGGAAGCTGTGAGTTTCAGATAGTTTAGAAAGTATATCAGACTGCAGAGTTTATACGTGTATTAGCAGCAATGTAAGGCAAATAAGAAGAGTGCTAACTAAATAATTAAAAATGTTTGTTAGTACTAGAAAAATATAACATTTTTAAGAAAATCCTCACATCATTGCTGGCATTCTTAAGCTGGTTCAGAAGGTAGTCTATGATGTCACCTCCATGGTTGGCATGAATGAGTCCAAGAGCATAGAGTCCACCTCCCTCCTGGTATGCAGATCCCGGTGAGGTGTCTTTAGGTAAATAAGTTGCCATTAGCTGATGAGCCTCTTTTTCGTGACCCTAAGAAACAAATGTAAAATATCAGAAAAGGTCAAGCTGAATACATGTATAATCTATTTTATTTCAGATAGCTAAATCCATGCAGTTCCCATAAAACCCCCTCCCCACTGGCTTCATTTCACATAATCATAATGCCCCACAAGGTCAGTGGGTTATATACACTGGACCAGTGGGAACTGCAAATAATAAATGCATGTAATATAGCAACAAGAAAATGTAAACAGGGCCTAGGGCAAACTCATTTGAAATTCAGCGACAAGCGGACACACTGACAGGGCTCAATAAGCCAATTAACAGCCAAATTAGGCAGAGGTAATATTCCAATATAGAAGAAAAAGTTGCATCCTTTTGTATTTTGTTTTTGTTAAGTATGGGTGCCATGTACCCACACAGCACAAAAGGAGTCCTTGACTAAAGGGTGGCCAAGATATATGTAAAGTTTAAGGGAAAATCAATTTAGCTAACATTAACCTGCTTAATCATTTACTTAAAGCCATTTGATTGGAAGTGCTTCCTCTTCAATTAATGCAAGTAATGCAGCCCACTAAGTTTTGTTTTCCCAGATGTTTGGGAGCACCACGAAGCACCAAATTTAGATCAATGCAGATCACTCAAGGAGTAATCATAATATTTAATAGTTCTTGAGGGATAAAAGACATGTATACAATTTGTATCTTTTATAGATAACACAATCTTTGCCATAACTCACCTTATGAATGACACCTAAACTGGCTGTTGCTGTGAACTTTGCCCAGTTTGTGGCTCTGGCTAACCATTCCAAATTATCTCTGAGGATAGAATACAAGGATAATTACGTTAAAATCAAGAGAAACTATCATGGAACCATATGATTTCTGCAAGGTGCTAATCTTACCTGAGGAACTGATCACTGGTAGTGCCACAGTGCAGGAATGAATTTGCTATAACAGTTGCTGTGTGACACACAGAATTTCTTACAGCATCCTAAAGAAAGAAAAATTATATGAAACCATAAGTTACAGCAAAACCTTCACAAACAGCAGCATATTGTTGTGCTTTGAGCTAAACTGGCACAAGGAGGTAGTTTTATTTCCTTAGTGTTTTTTAAGATCATCAAGTCTGTATTATTGTTCCGTATCAAAAATTGCAAGTGCAGTTCTATGGCCATCTCACCACTGAGGATCTTTACCATCTTGGAGATCTGATCTTTTGGTTCAGGGTTCTAAAAAATGTTACACGAATCAAACAAGAGTTTTAATTTCTACATACAGCAATAAATATCTCCACTTGTCTCAAATAAAGCTTTACAATGATCGCATGCTGAGGTCTCAACTAAAACTTCATGATTGCTCATTGCTGATTTGTGCGAGTGCCATTTGCAGATATTATTATACAAGCGTATATGTCTTCTACAAGTAGCAGCAGTACTAAATAAAGCACCACGCACATAGGGATTGAATATTAGCTTCATGGATGTTTGTTTTCCGAATATAGCTTATTTTAGAAGCATAAATCTAGGATTCGATTATTCAGTACTGACTATGTCTATTTCTTAACTCTACATTTGAACACCTGGATAACTGAAATCATAAGACAGACATTTCACAACGCTAATAAGCATGTCCTGCCAACTGGTTAGACAGTGGATTACATTTGTTGTAGTAACACCAACAATATTAATTTGCTCTTAATAAAACAGACTACTCTTTGTGTGATAGGGAACTATGAGTTATTAATAAATAGCTTTAAGATTTTTAACTGTCTAGTAACCAATCAGAAGGTAGCATTAACTGGCCAGCTGTTGAAAACAAACATCTGATTTGTTGCTATGGTTTACTAGATGTGGGCTTATGTAAGACTTTGTATTACATAACCGTGTTAGACTGTCAGATTCACTTAGACAGGGACTGCTGTGAATTATTTATAACCTTTGTAAAACACTACAGAAATTGTTGGAAATAAAGTGTAATATGTATTAGTCACTGAGCTCTCTGCTACATCATTATTAGCAACTTGTCAGTGGAGTCAAGAAAAAGACAAACAGTTTTGGCACTTGGGACTGGTGATAATCAATATAATTCTGTGCCAGCCATTTTCATTGTTCCCATTGTTTGTTTTTTTTCTTTTTGCTCAAGTCAAGTTTATTGATAAACAATGTACAAACAGTGATATATCAGAAAGTACACAGGTGTTACAAAATACTTGAGACATATCAATAAGTTCATTTCTTGTAATACATTGAGAATCATTGGTAGCAGACTAACCCTTTGTGGCAAATCGCCTGTATCACCTGTGTTTTTAATACACAAGCGTTGTATCTAACCATTTCTGCCAGATTTCCCATCTGTCCTGGAGTTGCCCTTTTCTAGTTGATATAATTTTTTCTTTATTACTCATGGAGGCGACAGCTTGGTACCAAGAGGTTATGGTTGGAGGGGAACTGCTTTTCCAGTTCGTTATCTGACGCATGGCATGAAACAGGGCCTTAGATATAAACTGCCTGTATTCTACCGGAGCACACTCCCTAGTCCCAATTCCCAGGAGGCAAGATCAGGGCTATCTGAAAGCATAGAATCAATTATCTTTCGTAGGTGCTACAGGACCCCAGCCCAGTACTGTTGTACCAAGGGGCACTGGCACAAAGTATGCAAGAAATTGGCATGTTGCTCCCACACCTTAAGCATACATTAGAAACATTAGGATACATCTTGCTAAGTTTGCTCCTAGTGAGGTATGCTCTATGTAGCATGTACTTATTGTAGCAATCTGTTGTTGTAATTACATGATACATACAATCGTGCTCTCATGGCTTCTTTCCATTGGCTGTCTGTTACATACGTTAGGTCTCTTTCCCATGCCTCCCTGCTTTTAACTGGTTTATTACCACTTAGAACACTATGCAATTTTCTGTACACGTTAAATAGTTCCCCTTTTGGATTTTCCCTCTGGAGGATTGCCACCATTGGAGAGACATTCAGTCTGATTGGATGCAGTTTATTTTGTCTGACCAAGGCTGACCTTAGTTGCTGGTATACTTGCCATTGTGTATTAGTTAGTTTGTGCTGGGCTTTTAGTTCCACAAAGGGTTTAGGTGTTCATCCGCCCATATGTCTGCAATAGCTTGTACCCCATTTTTGAGCCAGCATTTAGGAGGTATTATGTGGGCCATGTGAGGAAACCTTGCATTGTTCCAGAGTGGCGTTTGAGGATCATGGTGAGTATAGACTATTAACACATGGAACTTATCCAAGGCCCACTTTTGCATGTGAAGGATAGGATTTAGGTGTTGTTCAGTTGTCCCAAATAAAACATCCCAAGGAAAGTTAGATGAAGGAGTCAATGCCTTCCAAAGCTTATATAGGGTTGGGAGGCTTAAAGATTTATTTCTGTGGGGCATTGGGTCACCAGAGATTCAGCTGCTATTACCGCATTTTCTGAATTTTTTTGTCCCATGTAGCTTTGCTTTTTAAAAGCAGATATTTCAGCTGCCCTCTACGGTACGCCTTAAAGGCATCCCTAACTGTGAGCGCGTCAGCCAAGCCACTATTCAGTTTAAAGAATTCTTTAATAGAGGATTCTAGTGAGGCCTCATTATCAAGAACTTTGAGCCACACTGGGTTCAGGGACCATCTTGGTGTTTGCTTTTTGCAGTCTAATTGAAGCAATAGTTCTAGGGGGGAGTGATTGGAGATCCCTCTGGGCAGATACTGCACTGCTTTAACTAATGGCAGGATTGGGCTAACAGCCAGAGCATGGTCTATCCTCGATAAGGAAGAGTGTTATTGCGAGAAGCAGGAGTAATGCCTGGTGCTTGGATAGAGGGACTTCCAGATTTCAACCAGTCCTAGGTCGTCTAATGTCCAATTCATGCATAGATGGAGCACCAAGACGGCCGGAAATCGATTTAAAAACTTTGATTTTTATTTCATCATGTTAAAACAATCAACAAACAGCATGCCCTTGTAATCCCCTGGGTCATGTGCTCAACGCGTTTCGTGACAGCCCGTCACTTCCTCAGGAGCTAACCCCTGCACACACCCACACCAATTTATAAAGGGAACGTGAACTCCACATCACACCTGGGTGAAAAAATCAACCAACCCAGGTAGGTGTTGTATGTTTATACCACCCTCCCACAATTGACAAGAGATAATCCATAGCCCAACAATGTCTATACACAAGCAATATCTAAAACATACGTACAATTAAAAACCATAACTGATAAAGAAAGAAAAAAAAAAAGGGGAGAGAGAATAAAGCTCACTGAACATGTAGTTAACAGGACTAGCAGAGCTAATGATACTATGTTATTCCTATTGTTTGATGTTTCAAAATAATTGTAACATTAATGATACAGAAACTCCCTAGACTTCAAATGTAGCAAAATGCGGGAGTACTTATATATAAAACCCGCAGGGATAATCTAAGTTAAATTCATCAATTGGAAAAAGAATAATTAAATAGGAATAATTTAATAGAGCATGTGTGCATATATAATTTAATTTAATTCAATTTAATTTGATTTAATTCAATTTAATTTAATTTAATTTAATAAAAGCAAGATAATTCCCATTCCCTATTCATTCCCCCAAGGGTCTCCGAGGTCTTTAGCTGATAAATCCAATATGCTTCCTTGCACAATAGTTTCCTATCTAAATCCCCTCCTCTTACTCCCAGTTTAATATTGTCTATAACCTGAAAGGATATCCCGATCTTCCCATCATGTTTCTCCAAAATATGTTTCGCTACTGCTGATCTGTAGTCCCCTCTATTAACCGCTGATAGATGTTCTAAAAATCGTGTGCCCACTTTTCTTACAGTTTTGCCCACATACTGGGCACCACACTTACAATTTATCAAATAGATCACTCCCGTCGACAAGCAATTAAAATATCTGTCAATAGTATATCTCCTACCCGTATAGGTGGCTGAAAATTCCTTTGATACCTGTATATACGAACATGCCTTACACCTGGTCCTGCCACAAACATAGTTGCCCTTACACCTCAACCAAACGCTGTTGTCCACCGTCTCCTTGGAGCTATATAAGCTCTTCGAGACCCAGGACGCTATGTTTCTGCTTTTCTTATATACAAACGATGGGCGGGCATCCAAGACTTTTGCCAGCACCTGATCTTGCATGAGAATCCCCCAATGCTTCTTGATACTCCTTGTTACTGCTCCTGTCCCCTTACCAAAAGTGGTACAGTATCTCAGGGGTCTATACTGTAATCGCCTATCTTTCACTCTATGGTTACTCCCTTGTAGCAATATTTTTCTATCCATCGACACTGCCTTCTCATATGCTGACCTGATGTCTTCATTATCATAGCCTCTCTCAAGGAACCGATCCCAAAGTTGCATAGATTGACTATTGAAGGTTTCCCATGTAGAGCATATCCTCCTAAGACGTATAAATTGTCCCACCGGTATACCCCTCAAGCAATTGGAGGGGTGGGCACTACTTGAATGTAACAAAGTGTTCCGTGTGATAGGTTTTCTATAGAGATCAGTGACGATCTTACCCTCCTTTACCGAAAACATCACGTCAAGAAAAGGAATCTGAGTTTCGTGTGTATCCATAGTAAATGTTAATCCCTGTACCTTCTCATTACAATATCCAACAAAATTATTTAAGGATTCTACATCCCCATCCCATATGCCAATGCAGTCATCGATGTAGCGGAAAAACCGGACTAGTTGTCCTTTAAAGGGGTTCTCAGGAGCAAAGATGTGGAGTAGTTCGAACCACCCCATAAAAAAGTTAGCGTAAGTGGGGGCGAATGACGCCCCCATCGCCGCCCCGCATTTCTGTAAATAAAATCGTCCATCAAAAAGAAAATAATTTGTCCTAAGAAGAAAATTGATAGAATCTAACAGAAATTCTGACTGTTCTCTTGGAAAAACCCGTTCTCTCTGTAGCCAAAAGCTTATAGCCTCACTCCCCACCTGATGGTTGATGGAAGAATAAAGGGCCACAACGTCCATGGAAAACCATCTATACCCCGGACGCCAAACCATACCTTGTATCTTGTCGATACACATTGTGGTATCCCTTAGATAGGTTGGAAGTTGTTCAACCAAGGGTCGTAATAATCCATCAACATAAGTTGACAAATTAGATCCTAGGGAGCCAATACCTGCCACAATGGGACGGCCCTTAACCTCCGTCAAGGACTTGTGTACCTTGGGTAGTACATGAAAGACGGGAATAATAGGGGACTTGCACCCAAGACTTTCCCATTCCCTTTTAGACAGTACCCCATTATCATACCCTTCAAGTAAAATCAAATCCAGTTGGTTCATAAACTTTTTTGTGGGGTCCGATTGTATACGTGAATATGTATCAGTGTCATTAAGCTGACGTAGGTCGTCTAATAGCTGCTACAGCTCATTATTTCTGTGTATCACAATCTGATCCTCCCTGACCAACTTATCCAGTTCTGGGTTTAACAGCGTGTTAAAGTCCCCCATGGCCACAGTGCTAGTAGGGGGATATTGGGACATAAACTGTGGTAACGCAATTATGCAGTCACTCTTGAAAGGGGGGGGATATAGACACTCTCCAGTATTAACTCCAATTATTTATATACTCTGCACAAATATATACCTTCCTATAGTATCTGTCTTAATTGTGCCTAACACAAAAGGTACCCCAGTTAGGTGGGTTTCCTGTAAGAACTCAATTTCCACATTTTTTCTTTTAAGATAATCAAGTACTAGTCACCTCTTTATTGGGCAATTGAGGCCTCTTACGTTCTCCTGGCCATTTTACAGCATTTGTGTACAATGGACAGATTACCAATTTGCAACTTTCTCTTCAGCAGTGTTAAAAGACAAACATTACAGTCCCGACAAAACATAGCCTCCCTTAACACCCCTTCCCCAACTTGGGGCAGAATTCACCCACTCCATTGAGGATTTACTGAGGATTCAGAAAAGGGAAATCATTTTTAAAGATTTGGATTAATTGGATAAAATTGATTTTATGGTAAACAGTCACCCTGTAAAGGTGGCCATACACGGGCAGATAAAGCTGCCGATATCAGTCGTTTGGACCAATTTGACAGCTTATTTGCCCGTGTATGGGGGCTTCCGACGGGTCTTCCCAATTGATATCTGGCCACAATATCGATCGGGAAGGTTTGATTTTTAACCGACCGACCCGTCTGAGCCCCTTGGCGCATCGTAATTCAATCGTTTGGCCATACGGCCGAACGTTCGAATTACCCCAGATATAGCCATGCCGTTAGTGGCATATCGGGGAAAGATCCGCTCGTTTGGCGATGTCGCCCAACGAGCGGATCTTTGAGTCTATGGCCACCTTAATTCGGAGCTTTCTGGATGCTGGGGTTCCGGATAACGGATCCTACACTGTAGTACAGAAAACTTTATATGTTTTCTAGTGATGGGTAATTATAAAATTTTAAAAGAACGTTAAATGGATAGAAAAACTAAACAGAAATATACATTTTCTACCACAAAAGTTGAGATGCAAAGACCAACAGCCACAGACTAATGTTGATGCACTCTAAGCATTTTAAAGCAGGAGTTTCAAATGGAAAAATGTTCAATGCTAATAAAAAAATAAAATGATTAGAGTGATACAGCTGGACATAGTTCAACGGAATCTACCTGACAAATGTGCTGGAATCTTTTACAACTGACCACACTGATAGGTGAAATCGTATACTGATGGGAATCTGATGCATTTCTGGTCCCTCTGATCTTGCAATTGGGTTATGATAAGAGGATTAAGTCAGCCTGCTTTCTGCATGAGCTGATCAGTGCTAGTGCTTTCACAACAAGGTTTGATTGGAGAGATACATACTAAAGAATGGCCATTTGCACATGAACTGTATTATCAAACTATAAAACCATTAACCCACAATGCCAACAAAACAGCTTCTTGTAAGACTGACCAGCATATAGAGAAATGATTATACTGAGAACACTCAGGGCCACACAGTTTCATATAGGCTGGTCTAAGGTGAAGAAGTTTAGGGATGAGTTTTCTGTTGTAGTTTTTATTTCTAAATTACACTGTTAAGAATGCAAATAATTCACTCTACAAAATATAAAATTCCTGAACCAGCAAGTTTATTTTTTTTTAATTGTAATATTGGAGTGTAGGCAGCCATTTCAGGTCATTTTGCCTGGTCGTGTGCTTTCAGAAAGAGCCAGCACTTTAAGATGGAACTGATTTCTGGCAGGCTGTAGTTTCTCCTACTCAACGTAACTGAATGTGTCACAGTGGGACTTGGATTTTACTATTGAGTGCTGTTCTTAGATCCACCAGCAGCTGTTATCTATCTGGTTACCTTTCCATTGTTCTGTTGTTAGGCTGCTGGGTGGGAAAGGGAGTGGTGTGATATCACTCCAGCTTGTAGAACAGCATTAAAGAGTGACTGAAGTTTATCAGAGCACAAGTCACATAACTAAGGGCAGTGGTAAACTGTCAATATGACTAGCCCCATGTCAGATTTCAAAATGAAATATAAAAAAACCTGTTTGCTCTTTTGAGAAACAACTTCAGTGCAGAATTCTGCTGGAGCAGCACAATTAAGTGATGCATTTTGAAAAAAAAAAAATGTTCCTATGACAGTATCACTTTAATGCAAACTGGCCAGACTGTGCAACATAAATGAGTACATTTTGCAATCTCACTTGATCAGTCTGTCAAGACAGGAGATCTGGTCTCACTTGCACTACCCTTTGGAAACAGTAGAACCTTCCTGGCACATACAAGTGGCATTATACAGGTATGGGATCCATTATACTGAAACTTGTTATCCAGAAAGCTCCGAACAAAGATATAATTAATTCTTATTGGAAGCAAACCAGCCTATTGGGTTTATTTAATGTTTAAATGATTTTCTAGTAGACTTAAGGTATGAAGATCCAAATTGCAGAAAGAGCGGTTATTCAGAAAACACCAGGTCCAGAGCATTCTGTACAACAGGTCTCATATCTGTAAATATTCCACTCTTGGGCCACGGAATAAATATTTTCCCTTGACTGATAGCAAGATAATCTGGCCTTCTATGGCACACACAAGAAACTAAATTTCCCATCATTTTTCCCTGATACAAAATGAAGAAGTTTACAACCATGAAAAAAAATCAGATGGCTTAAACTAGCCCTCCCTAACAAGCATGCAACCTTCTCTACTCTGCACAAAGCAAAATCTAAAAGGGATCCTGTCATCAGAAAACATGTTTTTTTTCAAAACACATCGGTTAATAGAGCTACTCCAGCAGACTTCTGCACTGACATCCATTTCTCAAAAGATCAAACAGATTTTTTTATATTCAATTTGAAATCTGACATGGGGCTAGACATTTTGTCAATTTCCCAGCTGCCCCTGGTCATGTGACTTGTTCCTGCACTTTAGGAGAGAAATGCTTTCTGGCAGGCTGCTGTTTTTCCTTCTCAATGTAACTGAATGTGTCTCAGTGGGACATGGGTTTTTACTATTGAGTGTTGTTCTCAGATCTACCAGGCAGCTGTTATCTTGTGTTAGGGAGCTGCTATTGTTCTTTTGTTTGGCTGCTTGGGGGGGGGGGGGGAGGGAGGGGGTGATATCACTCTAACTTGCAGTACAACAGTAAAGAGTGATTGAAGTTTATCAGAGCACAAGTCACATGACATGGGCAGCTGGGAAATTGACAATATGTCTAGCCCCATGTCAGATTTCAAAATTGAATATAAAAAAAAATCTGTTTGCTCTTTTTCCCCATGACAGTATCCCTTTAATCAACTTGTTCCTTTATGAATCATCTATAGGTTTCTTATATCTTACTTCACATAGACCAAATATGCATTTCCCTCCAAATCACATTTATAACTAAGACTTTAGCAAACTTACATCTTATCCACAGACTCAGAGATTTCTGCCCAGAAATCCTTAACCACATCATTCAATTTGTGCAATGCAAATTCCTGTAAGACATGAAAGCATACGCTCAGTATGTAAGGTCTAAAATTTGTGCAAACAATTCATTTAATTTTTCATATAACATCTGTACATATAAACACATATAAAAAGGATATATCTTAGCTCCCTGTGCAACATCTGATCGTGGTGTATAGTACAACAGTCTCTACATTATTCCTATTACATAAATATGTATTATAAATAAACTTTTATAATAATTTCTACATGTAGGATGATTGACATCTTAAAATCTATTCAATTGGGAACCTTGTTTCAACAACTCAACAAGCTCTAAGTAGTGTTGCACTTTAAAGGCCCAGTATACACCCATCAATGCATAGGGCTTGCTGCGCATACTTTTTGCTAATTGTTTAATAATCTAATTCTCTACCTTGCAAGGACCAAACATGACATAGCTTGTTTTCCTGTTTACCCTATTAAACTTAATATTAAAACAATAGGCAAGTATGCACAGCACAAGTCCTATCCTGTGAGCCCATGTTGAAAATGGGATGTACTTGGCGGCCTGGCCGGTAAAAATGATGGTTGATCAATGTTATTAATGGGGAAACAAGATAAATATATAGGAAGGCCGGTATTTTTTTCCAGAAAAAGTGGCAACCCTAGATGTACTGCCCCTTTAAATTGATGTATCATACTTTATTGCTGTCTGAGCACTTCTCGATTCATCACAAACAGTTTTGTTATAGGTTACACAATATAGGCCTTTTTAGCTAGCTTTTTCCTAAAAAGAAGTTTGAGCCAATTAAATTTAAATTGGCAAATTATATTTTAGAGAAATACAGTGTTCTATAGCTCTTATGTCAGAATGTGCAAATAGAAAACATATTTAACCACGTTTTTGTTTTCCTATGTCTATCCGAAACTCAAACGGTCCTTAATGGAGTTGCATTGGCAAGATTATTTATCTAGTGCAGACTGTGGTGTCGTCAGAAGATTCACAATAAAAGATTCTGTAATAAAATACTATGCAGGGTTCTTTCCTCAAAGTGTACCCCAAGAACATGATCTAACATGAACATGGCTAAATACATTATATGTAATCTAACTTTGTTTTTGTACCTTTAGCTGTGGTTCATCTTCATCCAGAAGGGAAAGGATTCCAGCTGAAAAATAGCAAACCGTGCATGACGCTGGATCACAAGATTGTTGTATTGCACAATGCAATGCTTTACAAACTACGATCAAGGACAATCCTGCAGTTGATGGTAATTGTGTATACATGCTCATGAAGCAGAAACATGTATTTTCTTTTCACTGCACTTCCACAGGTACAATGTCTGACCAAGCTTATTTAAAATGATGTTCTGTATATGAGAGGAATAGCTTGTTCATTGCAAGACAAAGGCCAGATATCAAACTTTGCTTTGTACAATTGCGCATCTATGGCAAATTGTGATTATAAGGGTCTTATTTACCCTACCAACCAGGCAGTGGAATAAGGGAGGGCCTGAATAGAAAGTTAAGCAATGAAAAGTAACAATAGCAATAGAATTGCAGCCTCACAGAGCAAACGTTTTTGGTTTTGGTCAGTGACCCCCATTTGAACGCTGGAAAGAAACAGAAGAGGAAAGCAAAGATTTTTTTTTGTATCAGTTTTTATTAAGACATTTTCAGATAATAAACAGGGGCCTCAAGATGTATGTACCTTAAAAGGACACATCTGTTACAGTGCATGATCACATTTTATAGAACAGTTTCCAGTACAGGTATGGGATGCGTTAACTGGAAACTCATTATACAGAAAGTCATGAATTATGGGAAGGCCACCTCCCATACAGTCCATTATAAGCAAATAATAAAGTTTTTTTATTTTAAAAAATGATTTCCTTTTTCTCTGGTGGTAAAACAATACTACTGGGTTTAATCAATGTTTCAATGATGTTTAGCAGCCATAAGGTATGGAGATCCAGATTATGAAAAGACCCCTTATCCAGAAAACCCCAGGTCCCGAGCATTCTGGATAACAGGTTCCATACCTTTAATATGTAATACAGGTAAGGGATCAGTTATCCAGAAACCTGTTATCCAGAAAGCTCCAAATTACGGAAAGGCTATTACCTATAGACTAAATTTTATCAGATAATCCAAATTTTTAAAAATGATTTCCTTTTTCTTTGTAATAATAAAACAGTAGCTTGTAATTGATCCAAGCTTAGATATAATTAATCCTTATTGGAAGCAAAGCCAGTTTATTTGGTTTATTTAATTTACATGATCATACATGTACACGATTTTCCAGTAGACAAGGTATGAAGATCCAAATTACGGAAAGAACCATTATCTGGAAAACCCCAGGTCCCGAGCATTATGGATAACAGGTCCCATAACTGTATCTTTCTGCATCTAATACCAACAGTCACACATGTATGCTATAAACTGACAGGTGAGTTTTTATATGCCCATGTGTGAACAATTAGCAGCAGAAAGGAGGCCAGGTTTATGGAATATCTCCATCCAAGTGAGGATTTAATATATAAATGGATATATAATATGGATTTGTATCATATCTCTAAATTCTGCAAAACAGAAGAATGAAACCATAACTGCCCTTTTAGAAAGCACATAGGAAGCATAGAAACTGGTGGATGTGAGAGCCTGAATACTGAAAACTGGCTATGAATAAAACAAAATCATTTCAGGTCTGGTTAAAAATAAAATAAATAAAAAGTTAAAAGGCTAATTGTAGCCAGAAAAAGAGCCAATACATCAATATTAAGCAATAAAATCCATACACAAATGTAATTTTCTACATTTTATTTTCTAAATTACAGATACATTATTCACAATAGTTATAAAACTTTGCAAACTTTTAGAAAAAATATGCAAAACAAATTCTATGGCATCAGAAATATACACAATGTAAGACAAAAGATCTCAGAGTACCTCGCAGTCTTCCTGCAGCTGTTGCCACTCAACAAACTGCCAATGAGGCTGATACTATGAGACAAAACTATACAGGCCCGGATTTGTGGGCAGGCCACATAGGCCCGGGCCTAGGGCGGCAAACACTAGGGGCGGCATGCCATTTCTAATGGCAGCCCTGCCTAAACCAGTATTGGTTTCTGGAACTGAAGAATTTGAAGTGGGGTCTATTTTCAGTCAAGGTGTTGGCAACAGGGCCGCCATCAAGGGGGAACAGGTGGTACAAGTGCACCGGGCCTGAAGGGGGGCCTGGCAGTGCTGAACTTTTTGAAAGAGCCGGGCCCCCCTTGACAGCGCCAAAGCTGTGCCGCCTCCTTCCGAAGTCAGCCGAAAGGCGGAAGTGTCCTGAAAAAGCCAAACATCCCGAAGTCCCGAAGAGGCGAAAAGACCCGAAGTCATGAAAACAGCCTATGTATTATTTTAATACTCTGGCCCCTGCCATCAATGTTTTTTTTAAAAATATTCTTTGGGACCCCAATTTTTTTTTAACTTGTAAGGGGGGACCAATGCTTTATATAAAAAAACATTTATGGGGGGCCCTAGCGACAATATTTTTTTTTAACTTATAGGGGGCTCTGGTCCCCAATAGTTGTGTGTGTGTGGGGGGGTACCTTTTTTAGTGCTGATGTCTGTGTGGTCTTTTAACTGTGATGTGGAGTGGGTGGGATGCGGGGCTTGGGGCCGAAAATGTTGTTGTACAGAAAAATTTTGTTGTACGGTGCCCCATGATTTTTAACGGCGTCCCTGGTTGGAAATCCCTCTGGCTTGGGCAGAGAGAAGAGACTACCTTCTTACAGGTAGCTGTTTTGAAAACGATCCATTTTTTTAAATTAAGCCAAATTGCAAATATGATTTAATGACTATCGATTGTATTTTTTTTTTTGTAACTTATATTTTTTATTAGCACAAAAGAAGTCATACAGAATCATGAGCCATACAAAATAACACAAGTCATCACTAACAGTGTTGAACAATTACAGGGTCCATGAGGCTCCTTCAGGATCAAAGGATAATCAAAGAGGAGAAGGGGGGGGGTCAGAAAAGGGAGTGGGGGGGGAAGGAGAAAGAAAAGGGGGGAAAGAGGGAGTACTAGAGGTAGAAGAGAAAATAGAATAATAAAACAAACCAAAACAATCAGCCTTGGGTCAAGAACATATTGCAAGATAGTAGCAATGAAGCACGAAAGTATCTGTCAGTGGAAGCAGACCTAAAATTAAGTAACTTACAGGCATGGGTGTTTCAAGCAGCCAGACCCCTAAGTACCCAAACAGACCAGATCCGTAAGTATTGAGGTGTTTTGTTCTGAAGAAAAGCAATTCGCTCTTCAAAGGAACGATTACTATTAACTCTAATTATCACTTCAGTTAAGGTTGGGGGATCTGTGGATTTCCACTTGGCCGCAATAGCCAATCTTGTAGCAGTTAAAACCTGGTTGACTAAGATCTGGGAGTGTTTGGGCAGTCCGGGGAATGGCTTACCCAAAAGGTAGGTTAAAGGATCTCTGGGCAAAGCACAAGTGGTTAGCTTGGTTAGTAAAGTCTCAATATCACCCCACAAGGCATGCAGTTTGGGACAGGACCAAAAAGTATGTAGCAACGAACCAACATCACCACATTGCCTCCAGCAGGTGTTCGGGTGGTCTGGGAACAAAGCATGTAGTTTATCTGGTGTATGGTACCATCTCATAAGCACCTTGTATACACTCTCCTTTTGTCTGATGCAAGTGACCATTTTCTGTACGTTAGACCAGATTGCCGTCCACTCCTCTGCACTCAATTGTTGTGCTAAGGACTCTTCCCACTTGAGCATATATGGATGGTTGGGGCGGTTGTTCAGTGGTGTGTCCAGCAAGATTTTGTAAATTCTGGAAATTAAGCCCTTCCGTGGCAGGCCTGACCTAGCCAAAAGTTCAAATAGAGTAGGAAGTGCAGCTTTAGCCTGCTGTATGTACGGTTGCAGAAAATGGCGTAGTTGGAAGTTGGAAGAGTCGAACATTAGCCAGTGGGGCTTTTTGGGAGAGTTCCCCATACGTCAAGAGTGAGTTGGTGGTAGTCAGCAAGTCCTTGATACTGCATAGGTTCGTTGTGTGCCATCTAGAATAAAATCCCTGTAATGTACCTGGATAAAAGTCTGGGTTTTTCAAGAAAAGTACATTCAATGAATAAGCCGACTTTAGATTGAATTTCGTCTTAAGGGCAGACCAGATTCGCAGAGTGTGTTGTGTAGAGTGCAGAAGAGCAGACAACGACTGTGGTTTATTGCTGGGGGACCATATACGGCAGTTAAGATGACTTCCCAAGGATTGTGTGTTTTCAATATGGCCCCAGATGGTATTAGAGTCCCAGTGAGACCAGGCCAATAGCTGTCGAATTTGTGATGCTTCATAATACCGCTGGAGGAAGGGAACGCCAAGGCCCCCAGATCGAAGTGGGGCGGTTAACGTTGCTTTTGATATCCTATGGCTTTTATTTCCCCAAATGAAGTTATGAAATGAAGCTTGGACATCCCGAAAAGTTTTGCGGGGAAACGGAATAGGTAGTGTCTCAAATAAGTACAAAAATTTTGGGAGAATGTTCATTTTCAATGCAGCAATCCTTCCAAACCAGGAAAGAGAGTGAGTGCACCACCGTTGCAGGGTGGTCTTCGTTTGAGTGATAAGAGGAGTGAAGTTATATGCAAATAGCTGGTTATATGAAGGGGTAATTTTCGTGCCCAGATAGGTAATGAAATTAGATTTCCAGTTATATTTAAATTTAGATTGTAAAATTTCTAAGGTCCTTTGGGGTATTCGTATTGGCAGGGCTTCCGTCTTGGTTAAATTGATTTTATGTCCCGATAAACTGCCGTAAACTTCCAGTATTCTATGCAAGGACGGTAGGGTTAATAGAGGGTTAGTGATAGTATCATCAGCAAATAGTGACAACTTAAATTGCTCATTATTAACCTGAACCCCAGTGACGTCTTTACTGTTCCTAATGACAGCTGCTAGAGGCTCAATACTAAGGGCGTACAATAGAGGAGAGAGAGGGCAACCCTGTCTAGTGCCATTGGCGATCGAGATCGGACTATGGGCCTGACCTGGGAGCTTGAGGTACGTTGTTGGGGAGCTATACAGGCTTCCTAATGCAGTCAAATAGGGACCCGTAAGGTTCAGATGGCGAAGGAGTGCAAATAGAAAAGGCCAACTTAAGCGGTCAAAAGCCTTTTCGGCATCTAGACTAAGTAGGAGTATTGGTTGTTTCTCCCTATGGGCAATATCCAGTACAGATGCAGCCACTTTGGTTTGTCTGTTTGACACAGAATAACTAAACACAGATATCCCATTTATCTCATTTAACACAGAAAACTGTGACACAACATCCCATCTAATTAAAGCATTCACCATTGTGAACAATGGTGCTTTGGTATGCTAATGAAAAGGTTAAATGCATTAAATGAGTTAAGATAACTTTAGATAACACAGTTTCTTCAATTAACTCTGAGTCATGACGCATTTAACTCACAAATCCAAGTGGCTTCATCTGTAAGTCAATGGTCCTTCTCGTGTTGTCTCCCGCCTGACGGCCCTGTATAAAACCGACCTGATCCCGATGTATGAGACGGGGCAAAATGGGGGCAAGACGATTAGCAAGGATCTTAGAAAATAATTTTAAATCAGAATTCAATAAGGCTATTGGTCTATAATTAGTACAGAGCGTCGCATCCTTACCCTCCTTGGGGATCAAAGCTAGATATGAGGTGAGGTCCGTATGTGGAATAGGGGTATCGATTGTATTTTTAACCACCCCTTTAAGGCATGTTTAGGGATAGGGGTCCCTTCCAACCAACTATTGTAATGGTTAAGCATGTATTTGCTAAGGTTTTAGCAAATACAAGTTTTGTAATATCCATATGGAAGACCGTCAAGGCCTGGGGACTTGTTTGATGGCATAGATTTTAGTATTGAGTCTAATTCTTCAGGAGTTATAGTGGCATTAAGATGTTCCCACCCTTGCGGGGTCATTTTGGAAAGATTTATGGTTTTTAGGAAGTTATGGGACTGTTTGAGCCACTTATCGGTATTGTTATTAATAGGCGCATAATCTGCCCATGTTAGGGAGGAGATCCATGTGTGTATGGACATGGTGTGGGTGAGAGAAGGTGAACTCCTTGTTAGTGGGATGCTAGGCCTACCAGACATCCTGTAAATAGTTGGCTCGCATTAGCATGCAAAATTGTTGGGAGGTTTGATCTTTAGCTCGTTGTGTATGTTGCTGTGTAGGGCCTAGCCCTAGCATAGCCTATCATGTGAGAAAATAATGTTGAAATCCCTCCGATTATTAGATTCCTACATTTTTCTACCAATTTTTGCAATTATCCTTCTAAGAGTGTGTAAGGGTCTGTTGTGTGGCAGATAGACATTTAAGATGGTTATAGGAGTATTACGCAGGGTTCCACATACAATAAAGCACTGTGTATCTTGACAGCGCTATATAAATAAATGATGATGATGATAATAAAATGTTCCTTTTAGTCTTCAACCGTTTGCTCTATTGACAATTTGATGGCTTTATGCCAGAGGCCCCAATTATTGTTGGTAATTCCTTTGAATGGATCCACCATGAGTCCATTTTATGATGATGGGTCTCTTGAATAAATATAATACTAGGACCTATTGACTTAAATTCTCTACAGAGCAGGTTAGTTTTTAACGGCAAGTTTAGGCCGTTTACATTTAAAAACATGTCTGGAGTTAATAGAGTGCTTATTGGCCATCTCTACAGTGAGTATACTGGCACAGCTGGGG
This sequence comes from Xenopus laevis, assembly GCF_017654675.1. Taxonomy (NCBI): domain Eukaryota; kingdom Metazoa; phylum Chordata; class Amphibia; order Anura; family Pipidae; genus Xenopus; species Xenopus laevis. The sequence goes on from NC_054375.1 coordinate 10,901,020, forward strand.
TTAATATGCTGCATGTACTATAGTAATTATACTCGCATTTCTAGTGTTAATATGCCTGTTATCAATTTTACTTCATGCTTACTTATATATTATTATATTGGTGCTACTAGGGTTAATATGCTGATGATCCATTTTCTGCAGTAATTATACTGGCACGTCTGGTTTATGTTTTGGTACAGTGTGGTTATTGTCTTTCTTTTTGCTTGCGCTGCATGCAGCACTATTGGTGGGCCCACCAATTACATCTTTGCCCAGGGCCCACCAAAGCCTTAAAATGGCCCTGAGTATAGAGAACATGGAAAAAATCATTACTACGGGCTTCTGATTTGGAAGCAGGGGTAGAAGTACTTTTTATGCCACTTACTAAAATGCTCATATTTCTAATGACAACTTGCTACATATTACAAAATATAATTTAATTGATTTATTTTGTCACTGAGCAGGAAAATATCTGCTTATTCGCAAAATCCTTTCATTAGATGGATCTTATGAATAAATTGTACTTCTCAGTTACATATACAGATAGACCCAGGGCCAGTCTTACCAACTGCAGGCCCAATTGAAACCATTTTGGAGGAGCTCCCTAGATTGAGTTTTGGCACAGGGCTTTAGGGCTGGGTAGGTGAAAAGTGCATGCCCCTCGCTCTGTCTAAGTGACTGCTGGCAAATGGGCAGGGTGCCTGGGGCCCACCTCTTTTACTTTTCTACCCACTCCTCTTCCTGTTGGTTTACTGTTCCATTTATCATTCCATATATACATTGTTGTAACTCTTGTTGAAAAGAGTAATCAAGTGTCATGTTAGAGTGCCACCGCTATAATATTGTGAGCTCATGGAGCATACATACAACAAAGTCTGGTTTTCCAGATATCGGATCTTTCTGTAATTTGGATCTTCATGCCTTAAGTCTACCAGAAAATCATGTAAACATTAAATAAAACCAATAGGCTGGTTTAGCTTTCATCTTAGTTTGGATCAAGTACAAGTTACTGTTTTATTATTACTACAGACAAAAAGGAAATCATTTTTAAAAATGTGGATTACTTGGATAAAATGAAGTCTTTGGGCAGGGTCGCACGTGACGCTGGCTGGGGGGCAGTGCACACACGCCCGGGCCCCCCAGTCTGACTTTGTCTATAGGAGACGGCCTTTCCTTAATTCTGAGCTTTCTGAATAAAGGATCCCATACCTGTAGTATGTTATACCAATTCTAAGCAATTTTGCAATTGACCTTTTTTTTAAACTATTTGTCTTGTTCTTCTGACTCCTCTTCTTCTTGCTTTTGAATGGGGGTTATTGACCCTTCCTAATATACACATGCTCTGTAAGGCTACACATTTATTGTTATTGATACTTTTTATTACTCCTTTTTTCTGTTCAAAACCTCCCCTATTCATATTCCAGTCTCTTATTGAAATCAGCGCAAGGATAATTTGGATCATACCAACCAATCTAAATGAATACTGTTAAGTTCCATAATCTTTCATTTTTACATGGAACAAAGTAAGGGAGGGAGTTGACTTGCCAATTGAAATCCCCCACATCCCCCTCCATTTTGTGATTCAGGCAGGAATTGGAGGAAGAGCCCTTAAGCTGCAATTTCCAAGAGATCTGATTATCTTACTAGTTATAACTGTATCTAAGTGTAGGTGCTGAGCATTCTGGGCTCTATGCCATTTCACAAAAATTGCTTCCTATATAAAGACTACAATGTCCTAGTCACTGTAGGTGACTATGATGTCATAAAGTGCTGCCAGCTGACTGAACAGCTGTCAATCAAACTCACTTCCTGTTGACTGGAATGAACTGGCTTCAGTCAGCTTCTAGGATGTTAGGGACTGTAGGTGACTATGATGTCATAAAGTGCTGCCAGCTGACTGAACAGCTGTCAATCAAACTCACTTCCTGTTGACTGGAATGAACTGGCTTCAGTCAGCTTCTAGGATGTTAGGGACCCTTTGACAGTTGGGCTGGCTCAGAATAACTGAAGGTGTTTTCTTCACTAAGAGGTAAGAACAAAATGAAAAATAGTTTTATGTAACTTCCCTTTGGCATTCCCTTTAGCCCAGATTACCCACATATGACTGTAGGACCACTGTGCATTGTAACTGTGTCACTCTGCAAAACACCACAAAAACACTCCTAAATAACAAAATTACACTCCTTTTTACATTTTATGGCACCGTCTGCCCTCCAAGCATTTCATTAAAGACTCAGTAACAGCTCCCACAATAAGAACAAGAGAGAAAGAATGAAGGCCATTCTACCTATTTTCCAATACTTCTATTTCTTCCCTTTTTACAGTTTAGCTTCTCTTCCAATCCTGCTTCCCCTTTTTCATTCCTTATTCTGCCACTATATCTCCACTACCCATTCTGCCCCTTTAGTTTCTATTCTATCACACTCTTCTCCTGCTTGTACTGTGTCTCTTTTACTTACTACCCACTCCTCTTCCTGTTGGTTTACTGTTCCATTTATCATTCCATATATACATTGTTGTAACTCTTGTTGAAAAGAGTAATCAAGTGTCATGTTAGAGTGCCACCGCTGTAATATTGTGAGCTTATGGCGCATAAATACAACAAAGTCTGGTTTTCCAGATTACTGATCTTTCTGTAATTTGGATCTTCATGCCTTAAGTCTACCAGAAAATCATGTAAACATTAAATAAAACCAATAGGCTGGTTTAGCTTCCATCTTAGTTTGGCTCAAGTTCAAGTTACTGTTTTATTATTACAGACAAAAAGGAAATCATTTTGAAAAATGTGGATTATTTGGATAAAATGAAGTCTATGGGCAGGGTCGCGCGTGACGCTGGCTGGGGGGCAGTGCACACACGCCCAGGCCCCCCAGTCTGACTTTGTCTATAGGAGACGGCCTTTCCTTAATTCTGAGCTTTCTGAATAAAGGATCCCATACCTGTAGTATGTTATACCAATTCTAAGCAATTTTGCAATTGACCTTTTTTTTAAACTATTTGTCTTGTTCTTCTGACTCCTCTTCTTCTTGCTTTTGAATGGGGGTTATTGACCCTTCCTAATATACACATGCTCTGTAAGGCTACACATTTATTGTTATTGATACTTTTTATTACTCCTTTTTTCTGTTCAAAACCTCCCCTATTCATATTCCAGTCTCTTATTGAAATCAGCGCAAGGATAATTTGGATCATACCAACCAATCTAAATGAATACTGTTAAGTTCCAGAATCTATCATTTTTACATGGAACAAAGTAAGGGAGGGAGTTGACTTGCCAATTGAAATCCCCCACATCCCCCTCCATTTTGTGATTCAGGCAGGAATTGGAGGAAGAGCCCTTAAGCTGCAATTTCCAAGAGACCTAATTATCTTACTAGTTACAACTGTATCTAAGTGTAGGTGCTGAGCATTCTGGGCTCTATGCCATTTCACAAAAATTGCTTCCTATATAAAGACTACAATGTCCTAGTCACTGTAGGTGACTATGATGTCATAAAGTGCTGCCAGCTGACTGAACAGCTGTCAATCAAACTCACTTGCTGTTGACTGGAATGAACTGGCTTCAGTCAGCTTCTAGGATGTTAGGGACTGTAGGTGACTATGATGTCATAAAGTGCTGCCAGCTGACTGAACAGCTGTCAATCAAACTCACTTCCTGTTGACTGGAATGAACTGGCTTCAGTCAGCTTCTAGGATGTTAGGGACCCTTTGACAGTTGGGCTGGCTCAGAATAACTGAAGGTGTTTTCTTCACTAAGAGGTAAGAACAAAATGAAAAATAGGGCAATCTTATTGTATTGGAGGGGCAGGTGGGGCAGAAATGGCCCAATAGGGGTTGGTAGAATTGTTGCATACAGATTCTGCAGAAGCTGAACTTTTACCAGGCTCTCCCAAACAGAGCCTGGCAAAGTGAGCTGCAGAGCGTCAGTTTAACTGACAAAGAGATCTGCATTGTGTCAGACCTTGAATTCTGAGGTAAAGAAAGATTGAAATTCAAAGGAAATCCAGGCACTATGGACCCTCCAGTGAAGGTACATTGATCAAATCTCTTTTCCAAGTGTCTGTAGAACCTAATTGTCTATCTTGTAAAAGCCTGTCTCACTCACAATGAAACAATATGCTATAAACACACCTAAGAGAAAGTACAAACAAATGCAGCTTTCCTATTGTGACATAACTAATGTGCAACAATGACATTGTATGAATGATTATGGACAATTGTGAACTAGGTCATGATGAGCTGCCATAAAGGAATTAGGTGTCATGCTGAACAGATATTGGAAAGAATAGTACAGGTATGGGATCCATTATCTGGAAAGCCGCTATCCAGAAAGCTTTGAATTACGGAAAGGCCATCTCTTATAGACTCTATTATTATCCAAATAATAATATCCAAAATAATAGCTACCAAGAGCCAATGAAATTTTAGCAATTTTCTAAACGCTACTCCTCCCAGAGTTTTAGGAGTACAATGATGAAACTTTGCACACTTGTTGGGCTCATACCCGAATAGGTTGCTTGTGCTCTGTTAAGCAATCCCACCCTCCGTGGCCCTGTGGCGGCCCCCCAAAGACCCCATTTTTTCCCATAGACTTTCATTGTAAAATGTGAAACTTTTGCCACTCGTACAACATTAAAGTTACACTCACCAAACTTGGGTCACTTAGTCATGGGGTCAACCTGAAGAGTTCTGTCACATTTTGGGGACTCCAAAAAGTGGGCGGAGCAACAAACAGCCAATCAGATTTTCCCTATTGACTTCAATGAGAAAATGTCAAACACTGTCATTCCCACAGTGTTAAAGCCAGAGACCCAAAACTTGGCACCATGGGTCACTGGGGTTAGAATTTGGAAAAGTGGGCGGAGTCTACCACAGCCAATCAAATATTAGCCATTTGTTTCAATGGGAAAAGTTAAAACTGTCGCCGCTCTTAGATTGTTCATGGGAGGGTCCTCAAACTTGGCACAGTTGGTCACTGGAGGACCGGGATCAAAATTTGGAAAAGTGGGTGGAGCCAAAAACAACCAATCAGATATCTTTGATGATTTAAATGGGAAAAATTAAAATTGCTGCCATTTGCACGTTATTGATGTCATGGACCTCGAATATCACAAATGTGGTCACTGGGTGTTTGCACTTCAAAGTTAGGAAAAGTGGGTGGAGCCACCAACAACCAATCAAATGTCATTCATTGATTTTCAATAGAAAAACATAAAATTGCTGCCATTTTTACATGTTAAATGTCATGATTCCGAAACCTTAAAGTGTTAGTCACTTGGTGACTCTGGGTTCAGAATTAGGGAAAAAAGGGGCGGGGCAACAACAGCCAATCGTATTTCAGCCATTGACCTTAATGAAAAACGCCAAATTGCTGCTATTATTACGGCGTCCATGCCAAGTGTCCCAAACTCAGCACAATTACTCACTGGGTGACTGTGGTCAAAATTTAGGAAAAGTGGGCGGAGCCAATAACAGCCAATCAGATTTTACCTATTGACTTCAATGTAAAAGTTTCAAATACTGCCATTCTCACAGTTTTAAAGCCAGAGGCCCCAAACTTGGTACAGACCATGACTGGGTGACTGGGGTTAAAATTCGGAAAACTGGGTGGAGCCTAAAACAGCCAATCAAATGTTACCTATTGCTAATCAATGTCAATATATAAGTTGCTGCCATTCTTTCACAGTTAATGGCAGGGACATCAAACTTGGCACATTCGGTCACAGGGGGACTGGGATTCAAATTTTAAAAGTGGGTGGAGCCAAAAACAGCCAATCAGGTTTTTGGATTGATTTTAATGGTAAAATTTGATCTGCTTCAATTTTCACAGTTTTAAACCAGATTCTACCAACTTTGTGTACTCTCTATGCACCCGGGGTGACTGTCCCCAACACCTCTTGCGTTTCAAAGCCAACTTCTTGTGGTTTCTTCAGAAACGACACCACCTAGTTTCAAATTGTTCTTTTGTGATTTATTGACTTCTAGTTTTTTACCTATAGCATCTTGAAGGGGTGGTTCACCTTTTAGTTAACTTTTACTATGTTATAGCAAATTCTAAGCAACTTTTCACTGACCCCATCTAAAAAGCAAATACGCTAAAGCTATACATTTATTGACATTGGTAATTTGTATTAATCATCATTCTCTTCAGGCCATCTCCTATTTGTATTCCAGTCACTTATTCAAGTCAGTGAATAGTTGCTAGGGTAATTTTGACCCTAGCAACCAGACTTTATATAACAAAACATTTTATTATCCTGTCCTGAGGTTGAGCTAATTGAAACTATAAGCTATTCTTAATGCTCCTTAGAAATATTCAGGGTATGTAATTAGAAGTCTTAAAGGAGAACTAAAGATGAGCAAAGAAATAGGCTAGAAATGCTGGCGATTATGTTTTGGGAATCTGTACAAGCCCAAGGCCAGACCTTTAAAATTGTCAAGTCACCATACTACATCAAGGTCAAGCTTATGGTGATCATAATTATATATTCCTTTATCAACATCAGTAACCTTTAGGGAAAAGAAGAAGAGGTCAATACTCTGATTAATACAAACATCATTTCACTCCATTGTCTCCATGGCAGACAATGCAAAATGCATTTACACACACAGACACATACATGCATTTACACACATACACTGAACATTTTACTAAGCTTAGAGTTTTTATTTTTGCACACTTTTTGCACATATTTACACACATACACCTATACACACATTCACACGCTTTTTTCCTTAGATACACACACACACATGCATACACAAAAACAAATGTATTCTTTTTTTAGTTCTTCATTTTATCATTTTACTTTGTATTCTGACAGCTAACCATATTGTCTGATTGGATATTTTGTTATGTTATTAGTTTGCCTGATTGGATTTGATTTTTGTGATTGTATCATAGTTTTGTGCTTGCATTGTTGTTTGTTACATTTTGTTAGTGTAGCTTTGCAGTTTGATAGTTACATATGTTGTACAACCCACTTTAAGTTATAAACTACTTAACACCTTTAAAGATATACACCATAAGTAATAGGATATGGTAGCCTTGCACCCTGGTACAAAATATGCCCTGCAGCCATAACTGCATGAACCCCAAAACCAATACAGAAGCTGATCACTAGTTTTTTAATCCCTCCAATGACACCAAGGTCAAGAGCTTTTCTTTCAAGTTTTCCTAAAGGATCCAGTTTTCTCAAATAAATGTATTATAGAAATGTTGCCCATGCTGTCGAATGCATATTTAATACAATTTATTTCACATGACTGATGAAATATGTAGAATTTTGTTTTCAGATTTGCCGTGGCCCATTTCACCACCAGATCGCAACCACAGCTGAGGTTTATAAACATGTTTGTGGTATGGCTAATATTAATTCAGGTGTACTGTAGCAAGTGGGAAATTGTGACATTACTTTAGGACAATTCTGTCCAATTTCTGTGGTAACAAGGGCCAGAATTTATCTGGATTGTGTGAAGGAGAGCCAATAATGGAAGTGAGTGTTGGCCACTCACTGTTTTTCAACCACACCCACTTTAAAGAACATCCATGTTACCACAAGAACCTAAGACTGTATCCACATTAATGGCTGCAGCAAACCAGACAAAACAAATGGTTGGTGCTCACTTTAGAGATATCACTCATATACAAGAAGTTCATTACAACATATTAATATATACCCTTAAATCCATATGTCTTCTCCTCTTCTGTGGATAGCTCAGCCACACACAAAACTTTTTCGAATTTTCTTCTCATATGATCTGGTTATAATAAAGTCACTAATTTATATTTTTCCCTATCTTTTTCCCCAAACAGAGCCCGGTAAAGTGAGCTGCAGAGTGTCAGTCTGACTGGCAAAGAGATTTGCAGTGTGCCGGGCTTTCCCTGCTGACCTGAGGAAACTTCATTAGGGCACAGTGGACCTTCTACAGAAGGTAAATAGATGCAACCCTTGTTTCTCCAATAGATGTTTGCAGAGCCTTACAATCTATCTTGTAATATCCCATTTGTTTTTGAACTACAGACCAAATCCTTACTCCTCATCCAGTGTAATGTGTTTGAAGCTCTTATTTTAAAATCCACTAGGAAAAATCCCGTTTTCTAATCCTTTTACAAAGTTTCTTCTTATCTGATCTGGGTATAGTAAAGTCACTAATTTATATTTTTCCTTATCTTTTTCCCAAACAGAGCCCGGTAAAGTGAGCTGCAGAGTGTCAGTCTGACTGGCAAAGAGATTTGCAGTGTGCCGGGCTTTCCCTGCTGACCTGAGGAAACTTCATTAGGGCACAGAGGACCTTCTACAGAAGGTAAATAGATGCAACCCTTGTTTCTCCAATAGATGTTTGCAGATCCTTACAATCTATCTTGTAATATCCCATTCGTTTTTGAACTACAGACCATATTCTTACTCCTCATCCAGTGCAATGTGTTTGAAGCTCTTCTTTTAAAATCCATCTATGGAAAAATCACATTTCTAATCCTTTTCCAAACTTTCTTCTCATATGATCTGGTTATAATAAAGTCACTAATTTATATTTTTTCCCTATCTTTTTCCCAAACAGAGCCCGGGTAAAGTGAGCTGCAGAGTGTCAGTCTGACTGGCAAAGAGATTTGCAGTGTGCCGGGCTTTCCCTGCTGACCTGAGGAAACTTCATTAGGGCACAGTGGACCTTCTACAGAAGGTAAATAGATGCAACCCTTGTTTCTCCAATAGATGTTTGCAGAGCCTTACAATCTATCTTGTAATATCCCATTTGTTTTTGAACTACAGACCAAATCCTTACTCCTCGTCCAGTGCAATGTGTTTGAAGCTCTTATTTTAAAATCCACTAGGAAAAATCCCGTTTTCTAATCCTTTTACAAAGTTTCTTCTATCTGATCTGGTATAGTAAAGTCACTAATTTATATTTTCCTTATCTTTTTCCCAACAGAGCCCGGTAAAGTGAGCTGCAGAGTGTCAGTCTGACTGGCAAAAGAGATTTGCAGTGTGCCGGGCTTTCCCTGCTGACCTGAGGAAACTTCATTAGGGCACAGTGGACCTTCTACAGAAGGTAAATAGATGCAACCCTTGTTTCTCCAATAGAGTTTGCAGTTCCTTACAATCTATCTTGTAATATCCCATTCGTTTTTGAACTACAGACCATATTCTTACTCCTCATCCAGGTGGCAATGTGTTTGAAGCTCTTCCTTTTAAAATCCATCTAGGAAAATCCACGTTTTCTAATCCTTTTCCAACTTTCTTCTTCATATGATCTGTTTATAATAAAGTCACTAATTTATATTTTTCCCTATCTTTTTCCCCAAACACAGCCCGGTAAAGTGAGCTGCAGAGTGTCAGTCTGACTGGCAAAGAGATTTGCAGTGTGCCGGGCTTTCCCGTGCTGACCTGAGGAAACTTCTTAGGGGCACAGTAGGACCATCTAGAGAAGGTAAATAGATGCAACCCTTGTTTCTCCTATAGATGTTTGAGGAGCGCTTACAATCTATCTTGTAATATCCCATTCGCTTTTGAACTACAGACCATATCCTTACTCCTCGTCCAGTGCAATGTGTTGAAGTTCTCCTTTTAAATCCTACTAGGAAAAATCCCCGTTTCTAATCCTTTTCCAACTTTCTTCTTATTTGATCTGGGTATAGTAAAGTAACTAATTTTATATTTTTCCCTATCTTTTTCCAAATAGGAGCCGCGGTAAAGTGAGCTGCAGAGTGTCAGTCTGACTGGCAAAGAGATTTGCAGTGTGGCCGGGGCTTTCCCTGCTGACCTTGAGGAAACTTCATTAGGGCACAGATGGACCCTTCTACAGAAGGTAAATAGATGCAACCCTTGTTTCTCCAATAGAAGTTTGCAGATCCTTACAATCTATCTTGTAATATTCCCATTTGTTTTTGAACTAGCAGACCATCATTCTTACTCTCTCCAGTGCAAGTGTTTTAAAGCCTATTTTAAAACATCCACTAGAAAAATCTCGTTCTAATTTTTACAAAGTCATCTTGATCTGTCTGCCCGGCCTATAGTAAAGTCACGTAATTTATATTTTTCCCCTATCTTTTTCCCAAACAGAGACCTGGTAAAGAGCTGCAGAGCCCTGTCAGTCTGACTGCAAGAGATCTGCAGGTGCCTGCGTGCTTTCCCTGTGACCTGAGGAAACTTTCTTAGGGCACAGCTGGACTTTAACAGAAGGTAAATAGATGCAACCACTTTGTTTCTCCAATAGAATGTTTGCAGACCTTACAACTATCTGTATATCCCATTATTTTTGAACTACAGACCATATCCATTACTCCTCGTTCCAGGCAATGCGTTTGAAGTTCTCCTTTAAAATCCTACCTAGGAAACACCTCACACGCTTTTCTATCTTTTCCAAACCTCTTCTTCTCTATTTGATCTAGGTTGAACCTAAAAAGTCAACTACACATATCTATATTTACTTCACACCCTATCCTAATTTATCGACACAAACAGCAGCCCGGACGGATATAAAGTTGAAGCTGCAGACCAAGCCACAGCCCTGTCAGTTCTGCGACTGGCAAGACGAGATTTAGACGAGACCACATGTCCGGCTTTCCTCTGAACCTGAGAAATCTCCATAGGCGCACCAGTGGACCTATCTTACAGAAATGTAATAGATGAACCCTTGCTTTCTCCAATAGATGTTTGTAGAGCCTTACATCCTATCTTGTCATATCCATTCACTTACACCATAAACTAACCAGACACTCATAATCCTCTACTCCTCCCACGCACCATTACACAGCACTGCAATGTGTCTGAAGCATCCGTACTTCTTAAATCCACTCAGGAAAAATCAGTTTTCTAATCCTTTTTAACAAAGTTTTTCTTATTGATCTGGTTATCAGTAAAGTCACTTAATTTATATTTTTCCCTTTTTCTCCCCCCAAACAGAGCCCGGTAAAGTGCAGACTGCAGATTGCTCAGTCTGCACTGGCAAAGAGATTTGCAGATGTGCCGGGCTTCCTTCTGACCACTGAGGAAATCTTCATTAGGCACAGAGACCATCAGAGAAG